>NC_071118.1:20240000-20472500 GCF_024256425.1 Clarias gariepinus | reverse complement strand
TCCCTTAATAACATAATCTTCATTTAAAAACTGCATTTTGTGTTCAATTATGTTATCTTTGACTAATAGTTAACGGTTTTTGATGAGCAGAAACATTTAAGTGTGACAAACATGCAAAAGAATAAGAAATCAGGAAGGGGGCAAATAGTTTTTCACACCACTGTATATATATATACACTTTAAAAAATACACTGATATATTCAGTTAATAAGATATAAACAGCTAAAATAATGTAATTTTGTATAATAAAATGATGTATGCATAAGTAAAACCACAGTAAATTACAAGTTAACTTTGTAGTAGACTATAAAAAAACTGTAGAAATGCATAAAGCTAATAGTCACAAATATACTGTTATTTGCATTCGCTGAAAACCACAACATTTACTAAATGTTATATTCTACTGTTATTCGCACTGTGTAAATTAAGCTACTCATTTAACTAATCACTGTTGCTCATGAGGTGATTGCGCAATGTGATGCTAGCGAGTAGCCCGTGAACAGATCTAGTGCGACTGTCCCGAAGTTAGCAAACAGTTTAAACAAAAGCACTTAAACTATACAACTTTTACACGATGGAGATACAGTTTTTACCGAACCTGCTGACGTTTCGCCATCCGTAACACCAACACGTTTTCTCTTTAAGTGTTTGTGCATGACATGCCATGAAAGCTCGGTCTTGCATAGCGTGCAGGTTACCGTCTTCTTAGAGGCGTTTAATGTAAATTGCTATCAAACCTTGGAGGACTCGGGGCGCGCGCTTTATCCTGCAGACGCTCCTGTAACATCCATTGCGCGAGCGGCTGTGTATCTGTGTGTATTTGTGCATCTTGTGGTCGCGGTCTTTAGTGACGTCAGCAGCCCAACTAATCGATAACCGCATTCGTTGACAACGAATTTCATTATCGATAATTATCGATTTTATCGATTAGTTGTTGCAGCCCTAATTGAAATGTTTAATAGTGAAAAAAGGAGCGTACCCATACACACAATGTGATGAGAACTCTCAGGATTGGGATCAAACCGCTGTGTGGCCATAATAACAATACTTGTTAGTGAGACTAATCAGAAAAAAGTCTTCTGGGCATTGAGATTGGCCTTTAAAGCAATGAACGGAAAATACATTTATTTGTTGTTTTCAGAACTGTGCCATTTACTAAACAGAAAACCTTAAGAACTTCTGAGCGCACTATAGAGTGCTGACTTCTAAAAAGTCATCAATATGGTGTTTAATTCCTTAATGTTAGTGACCCTCTGACTTAATTAACAGCGTATACTAAAGTAGTGAGATGATGTCAACAAAATGGCGTAAGCCCAATTCGTGGTCATGGACTGACCGCAACACGCACTGCATCATCATTTTAATCTTTAATTTCATTTGCATCAGCCTCCATCACATCATCTCTTACTATTAGAGCATCTTTACACAACAGTAAACAGGAAATCATTTGACCATCTCATGGAGCTTTTCTATGTCGAGAGATTGCAGGCTGATGTAATTTCACAATTCAGAATTGACACAAAAAAAAACAGGTAGAAAGAGAACAAGCTGCGTGCGGCCAAATCTGGCCCCCATAGGCTTCCTCTAGAGTGTTAGGATTTGACAAGCTGGCACACGCCGACAACGCTCTATTAGTTGAAAAATGTCTGCTGTAGCATGGAATGCTTTGAGCATATAAGAGAATCTGTTTGCTTGCAGTTTCAGAATTCACTCTTTCTCTCTCTCTCTCTTCAGGTAACTGTTGTGCGAATGAGTGAGTGATGCAGAGCACTTTTTTGCAGGTAAGTGGGCAAAGCTTTTATGCAAAACATTTACTAACCTGGCTAAAACATAATGAAAACTAGGTTTCTTTAACAGTAAGTCGAGACCATTTTGAGCTTATCGATGGCAAAATAAAATCTATGGATAGTCGAAATAAATCAGACAATAAACTTTAATGCTAATGAATACAATCAAAACAATAGTCTACCTATGACTCACTACTCTCGTATCCAAACCAAAAAAAACATGATGAGACCATTTCCTGAACCAATGTGACCTCATATAAGCAGTCTCTTCTGGTTTGTTGCTCAGCATTAGAGGGGTGTGGATCTTATGAGTGTCACTTCTATATCTATATAAGATCATGTGTTTTTAGGGTTGTTTTTGGTTGTTTCAATATTAATAATAATAAGGTATTTTTTTTTTTTAGTCCTACATTTTTGCAACCCAATTCCCATATTCCTGAAAAACGGAAATTTACACATTTTATAAGTAATGATGCCTTTGCTTCTACATGACATCAGAAAACCCAAATGCCCAGTTTGATGTCTGAAGCCTCCGTATAAGCAGTTTTTTTTTTTTTTTTTTTTTTTGTAAATCGGTTATTGACTGATGCTGTGTTGGTGCAGAGATTCACCCTGTGAAACTGTGTTTTTCTGCCTCGCATGTTTGTATCATCAGTATACCTTTCTTATACTTTTTACAGCAGCTGCCATTCATTGTATTTACTTGTTCTCAGTACACCGCTACCGCTCACCGAGGAAATTTGTGTTAACTATAATCAGTTTGTCCCTGAAGAGCCAGCAGAGCGTGACAGTGGCAAGGTAAAAACTCCCTGAGATGGCAACAGGAAGAAACCTTGAGAGGATTCAGACTTAACAGGGAGCCCATCCTTATTTGGGTGATCTCAGATAGCAGGGATTGATTTGCAGTGTGTTAGTGTGTTGGAAGTTCATTATAACCGGAGAGGCGTTTAAATAAATATGGAGTCCGCTTTTGTTATCAGAGGCTCGGGTACCAGAGAACAGATGTCTGCTTCAGACCATCTTCATGGTTAAGTGGTTAAGCTCCCAGTCACCACAACCATCCTAAGCAGACCGCAAAAGATCTCCAACCAGAAGCCGGACACCAGGATGATTCAGACAGGTCTGAAGTGCAGAGGAGGTCTGAATCACTGAGAGAGAGAGAGAAAGAGACGTACACACCAAATGACTTGGCATAAATGTCACACAAAATGCTTCTGAAATTTAAGTCATGATAAAGGTGTAATTTCCATACTCTTGTCATACGTACGGTATTTTGGCTATTGCACATCTCTCTGGGTCCGTCTCCTCAGTCAACTGGATCAGCTGTTGTTGATATCGGCTGGGCACATCTAGCTTATGGTAGCCTGTTACCACAGTGGTCAGGGCAATAGCAATTACAGTAATCAGAGTGTTGCTAAATAGCAGGCTCATAACAGTGCTGTGGCTTTTAAACCTCATGCCTTCATACACAGGACTGCAGTGGTTTGGAGCTCTAACACTGAAAACCACTGAAGTGTAGTTTTTTTTTTTCCTAACCAATCAGTGCTTTATCCCTTTATTATAACCAATCGGAGCGCCGTAGTAGTAGTGTCCTAGCGTCATGTTATAATATTGGACCACAATAGAATTTTTTTTTCAGTTATTTTTTTATATTGATTTATGTGTTTCTATAAGGCACCGTTTTTCCTGTTTTCTGTTTCTGCAACAAACTTGACTATAATACTCGACACTTTCTAAGCCTCTCTCTCTCTTCCCCCCAGGGCAGTATGGGTTTGTGTCCCCTGCTCCTGTTGTTTGCCTTGACCTTTGGTTGGGCCCAGGAAACAACACAGCTTACAGGTAAGATCCCCTTTCATCACATCTAATTAATCAGTGCAGTCTTTTAAATAATTTGTGTAACATAAGTCTGTACTTGAATTTCGTTGCTTCGGTGTGTCTGAGTTATTCACACTACACAAGCACAGCATTCATCGATCTCCAGTGCTTAAGTCATTGCACAGACATCATTAAATTCCAGTGTTGCAGCGTGTCGCACAGCTGTGTTTCCTATGCAAATGTTGACTAGAGGTGACACTTCCTGCAATAAATCTCTTTGGTTTTTTAGCATCAGACTCAGTGACAGCAACTGTTTATTTGTAATTTAACTGACCTTTTAAAGTCGCAGTCATGTGAACATATCTGAAATGCTTATTTGCTGCAGTCATAAAATGTTTTTCCATTGGAATCTTGTGCTTTCGTTGCTCATTTTTTCCCCATATCAGTGTAGCTTTTGAAGTTTACTTTTTGAACTCGATGTGTTCAACTCGATCCAATCAATTATACAATAATGATAATACAATAATAATATAAAAACATTACATACAGACCTAAATATTTGTGAAATATTTTAATTTTGCTCTTGATTTCTCTTCCTCAGATCAGGGGCAGGCTGTATCACTCAGTACCATAACTACTATTCGATACAACCTCACTCGTGACCCCGCCCCTTCATCCTCAGCCCGGCCCACCGGACAACCCGATAATGGGGGCTTCACAAAAGTAACAGGAGAGTTACCAGCTCCAGGGGTCTCTGCAACTCCTTCTACCCTTCCCCCTGCTCCTGCTTCTCCCCGGACCAATAACACTACTAATCACACCAGTGCCCCGCCCCCAGGCCCTACCACCATTACAGGAGGAGCAGACACAAGTCGTGCCACAACCCTGACCGTTTCCTCCACAACTTTGAGCCCTTTCACTACGACCTCCTCCAATAATTCTACTAATGCCTCAAATTCTGAAGCCACAGAGATTTCAGAAATCACCATCGCCACCACAAAGCACACCGACTCTCCTCCAGGTATATGCGTGTGTACTGACTATTTAAAATCGCAAACATTTGGATTGATTTTGCTGTGATTTACTGTTACCCTTATACCATTAGAAATATTGTTAAATGCAATACAAAAACATATTGCACATACAGTATATATCACCCTAGTTACCTGGATATATCTAATCATTTCTACCCAATGTTTCTCACTACTATTTGCAATTGAGATGCAAGTCATGTCTTTTTTTTTTTTCCCCACAGTTAACGGTGGTGAAGGTAAAATCATTTTTTAAATATTTTTAATACTTTAATTAGTTCCCGAACACTGGGTCAAGGCCCATAAGTACGTCACAGGAGATGTTATTAGTGTCGTCATTATGGCAGTTTCTGTCGGCAGTACATTTGTCAGTCACACAGGGGCGCTTGTTTTCAAACGCTGTCACAGATTCTTTCATGACTGCATCTGCAGAAACGACATAGTCAGGAGGCTAAACTTAACCCCAATGAAACGGGGGAATCATGTGAGAAAAATCGTTAGCCTGGTTAAGAAAATCTGGGACAAGACCATAAAAAGATTACTTGATAAAGGATGGTTTTGTAAATTATTCATGTCTCAACTAGGAATCGTGACCTAGGAGTGTATATGCAGCAAAAGAATTGGTGACCAAGATAAAAAGACGCTCGGATAATACTGTAGACAAAGAAACCATTGGAGGAACACGCAGATGATAGTCATAGGCAGATGATAGTCATAGGCAGATCTTCTTCATATACTGTAGATATAACATTAAGTGATAAAGGCTATCTAGCCTTTTGCATAGTTTTATACTGTGTAGCCACTGAGAAACATCCACATAGGACATATTTAACAAGGTCGTTGACGAAAAGTCAGCAGAAAAATTTAAATCCACCCACAGAGTGACGATACTATTTACTGAAAAATTGAGAATATTGCAGAAGACCTTGATGAGCAGCTTTTTTTCCAGTTTAAAGGCAGAAGGATGTTTCTCAATCCAGCTCGACAAGACCACAGACGTCTCAGATTCCACAACTTTTTTTTTGGTTTGCGTGAAGTACCTGTGGGAAAGTGAATTCGTGAAAGGTTTATGTTGCTTCACCGTTCCTACCGGTTTCCACAGGTGAACAATTATTTTGTATACGGAATGCCTAAGTACACTTCGAATTGAGGCAATTTTAAAGACATACCGATTGATGTGGCATAACCTCGAATATGGCGTTCAGAACAGCAGACTTGTGAAAGGTATCAAACAGGCTTATCTGGCGGATATGTCTTTACGCATCAACAAGCTGGATTTGAAATTGCAAGGGCAGCACGACAATGTTTTCTGGAATTGGAAAAATGTTTTCGCTTTTGAAAAGTCCCTGACTTGCACGAACTCAAAAGGCTGAACCCAAGTCAGTACATGTTTTCCGTGTGCACATGATGTCACGGAAGCATATTTGAAGCTTCGACCTGGATTTACTCAAGCATACCTTCTTGCACTCATTTATAACTTTGATTGTCGATATTTCCAAAACGGAGAGAAAACATTTTGACTGAAAAAATGTTCTGTTCTCACAGAAATCAAGACATTCAGAAATTGACTGAATGCTGAAGCTGAATGCACGTTCAGCTCTAATCTTGTGCACCAGAATGGAAAGCCATACAAAAAGCAGACAGGCCCACCTATCCCATTAGCCAGGAAGGCTAAATATCACATAATATGCCTCATGAGATTTAATGTGGATGTGGTTAATAAAAAAGCTTTCGCCTGTGTGATTGGTCTACTTGTTCTGATAATAAGCCTTAAAAGTAAAAAAGTTCAACAAGATATGATTAGCATAGGCCTAGCATATTTTGTTCAGAAGAAGATTAATGCATTTATTTGTTTATTTGTAGGGACTATTTTTGTTGTTGACTTTTAACATGAACGTGGTTTAAATAAAACATACATACAGTATGAAGTTGTGATTTATCTTAGATCTCACTAGTTTAAAGTGATCACAGGGTGATAAAGTGGTGTGTAAATGGCAATAGAAATGATCAGTTTTATGCACATATTAAAGTTTTTGTAATTTTATAAAGTTGATCCCTGGAGGGAAAAAGAAGTTAGGTATTTAACCTAATTACGGCTTATGCAAAGTTAGGCTTTAACGCAGATATTTTCATGAACAACACTGTCTGGCCAAGAAAAGTCTCATGCACTTATATTTTGTTTGATTGCATTAAGCTTTGCTTACCGTGTGCATTGTGGTTGCCAATTCATGTGTAAAAACGATTCCTCATGCTCCCAGGACCGCGCGTTCACAATTTGATTCCTGGAGTATGCTTCAGCACTATCATTCCAGGTTTTAATAATGTGTTGGACAGTTCTTAACCCAATTCCAGTCATTTCAGCAGTTTCTTTAGTTTTCCTTCCCTCTGAAGTACCCTTTTTTGAGTCAGGCAGTCTATGTTAATAAAAGGATAACCCAAAAGAAAAAAAAAAGGCTTAAAAATTGGAATTTTCTTAGATATGACCCAGGGATGGGAATCTTTTCCTGCCTTACGAGTCGGTTAGATTGTGATTTACTTCCTTACATTGCTTACAGTCTAATCTGACAAATTTTTATAGTCCCTAGTAGTGTATATGTATAGTACAGGTTTAGAAAATACATATTACATGCTTAAAGTATTGTACATATTGTTTGATGTAAACAGTCCAGTTAACTTGTGTCTTTCTTTCACTGCACTGGTTGGACCTTTTGTACAACACTTGATTTTCCTCGAATCAAGACACTGCAATCATCGCTGTGACGGTGGCATTATCGTCTCTGCTGGTCATCATCTTCATCATCATTGTTCTCTACATGCTCAGGTAAGGTCATGGCACAAACTATGCACATGTACATTTGGCTGTTTTTTTTTTTTGTTTGTTTTTTTTAACACCAGTCCTCACTTTTAAACTCTTAAACCTTCCTGCCCTTAGCAGTGATGTCATGTATTATTCCAGCTCCGTCATTCGTTTCATTTTCGCTCTTTTGAACACTTGCTGAGTTAAAAGCTCATTGATGATGCAGGATCTTAGGCTTTGTATCTAATTCTCTCACTGTGTTACAACAGGTTTAAGAAGTACAAGCAGGCGGGAAGCCACTCAAACTCCTTTAGACTGACCAATGGCAGGACGGATGACACAGGTGTGTGTATGTGTGTGTGTGTGTGTGTGTGTGGTATAATATATATAATATATATATATATATATATATATATATATATATATATAAAATATAGTGTGTGTGTGAGAGAGAGAGACACCAATAGTGTCAGTGTGTAATTTTTTTTCATGTTCTATTGTAGACATCATGTACATACCACATCTTGATCATATGGAAGTCATTATAGCACTTATAAATTGGAAACATCACTGTAACTATGGAAATGGATTGTGTTTTTAAATGATAAATGATACTGCTGGTCATTTAATCAAGCCTCAATTAAAAGAAAAGCTTACATTTTTGTCTCTTAACTATCATGACAGGCAGGAGTTCAAGAGTTTACAATTTTTTTTTTACAAATTTTCTGTGTGTTATTAGAAATTGGAGAAAGATGATTCGATGATGTATTATGATTCTGTTAAGTGCCTATTTATGACTTCAAAATCGTATTATTTTTTTTAAATACACACACACACACACACACACACATTGACCCTATGGCAATTCATCTTCGCAAATTTACCAAATGGAAGGTGGGGTGAAACTGGGACAAACTTTAGGAAAAGTAAAACTTGGTAATACTAAATTTATTGCTATACATTAAATATTGATATACACTGTATATGATATCATTAATATATTTTTAATATACATTATATACTATTTTTCTTTTCCTGGAGTGAAAATATAATAGTATTTTACTACTCATCCCTGTAGTGATGTGAGAAAAGTCTCATGCACTTAAATTATAGTGCGTGAGCACTTGGTGTTCACATGAAACGTTGTTAATGTCACATGATGTTAACGGTCTGTACAGCCAGCAGAGGCAGTAATCAATCAAAATTACTACATTTACACCTCCATCATATAGAACATAGAATATTGTGTTAAAGGAATGATCGATCCGAACCCAAACTGAATTATTACAGAACATCCTGTTGTGTGTGTAGTTATTCTTGAGGGGAGAATTGATGGTGTTATCTGATCAGTCTGAGGAATCTGGCAGAATATTTTATGGTATTGTTTCCTCAGACGTCTAAAATATACACTACTCACAATAAGTTAGGGGTATTGTTATTTACATGAGTGCTTTTCCAATTTGCTCTGAGTTTGAGTGAAATAAGTAAAAGTTCTCTTTGATACTACTAATAATGTATGAGAAGAAACACTATTTTCATTAGTTTAATATTTATTACCCCCAAAATTTTGACAATAACAGGGATAGCCCCAAATAACAAAAATTGACAATGTCAGTAGCGGGTGTTTCCACCATTTCCCACAATGACAGCTTGACATCGACATCTTATGCTCCTCACTAGTCTCATGATGTTGTTCTGAGTAGGGATGGGAATTGATAAGATTTTTAGGATTCCAATTCCATTTTCGATTCGGCTTAACGATTCGATTCTTTATCGATTCCCTTATCGATTCTCATTTGGAAGAAAAGGGACAACAAATTGTTGATTAGCATCACCAATGAAAAAAAATATTAAATAATAAAATTAGTTTTCTTCTGTAAAATTAACAAAATACAACAAATTATTTTGTGGCAATTCTACAAGAATGTCCAACATTTTTTGGTGAAATACAACCAGACTTTTGAGCGTTTGTTCCGCTTAGGCGCCATGCTTACTATTGACTGAGCGTAAGCTACGCAACGTGCGTGAGTTACGCAATGCGCGTGATGACGTCATTCGTGTCCACTGGAATCGTTAAGGGAATCGTTTGCAAATTTTGCAAACGATTCCGAGGAATTGAAACACTGGGAACCGGTTCTCAACAAGAACCAGTTTTCGATTCCCATCCCTAGTTCTAAGGCAATGCTGTTCTGTGGCAAAAAAAAAAAAAACACGCAGTTCTGCCAGGTCATGTGGGGGTGGGGTACGATCATCCAGTCTCTGCTTCAACTGGTCCCAGAAGTGCTCTATGGGGTTCAGGTCAGGGGACATTGATGGCCATACCATATGAGGCACTCCAACTTCCTTTAGTTAAGTTGTGACAATTCTGCCACGATGTGCTGAAGCATTATCATCCATGAACAGAAAGTTGGGGTTGTGCTGGCGAAATTAGGAGATGATGATGGGTTCTATGATGTCTCTGAGGTAAGAACGTGCAGTGACTGAGCCATCTACAATAACCAAATCTGTTTTGCACTGACTGGTGATGCCTGCCCAGACTGTTGCACCTCCTCCACCAAAGGAAACCCTGGGGACCATGTTGACCTCAGCGTATCGCTCACCTCGCCTTCTCCAGCAACGCTGACGACAATCATTTCTGTGCAAGGTCACCCGACGCTCTTCAGTGAACAGGATGGTAGACCACTGCTGCATTGTCCACGTCACATGGTCTTATGCCTACTGCAAACGTTCATGGCGGTGTCTTGGTGTCAGTGGAGTCACCTGCAACGGTCGTCTGGCATTCAAGCCAAAGCAGTTGAGTCAGTTGTGAATGGTTTGTCTGGAAACTCTAGTACCCCTCGCATCTCGTAAACGGGCCTGCAGCTGTGTGACAGTTGGATAACGATGTCTGAGTGCATAAGTCCGTAGATACTGGTCATCGTTGCGGTCTGTCACTCGTGGGGCTCCACTCCTGGGTCTGTCATGAACTCTGCCAGTAGTTCTGTGTCTTGATGCAAGTCTGCTGATAACACTTTGAGACACACTAAGTTCACAAGCAACATCTGACTGCCTACCAACTGATTTAACGGCGCGTCATGGCCAGGTGGCGCTGCTTGTCCGTTAAGTTCATGGCTGTTTGAATGATGAACTTGGAATGACTTACTGACAATACCAGCTTTTTATACTCACAAAATGTTGAAATTGATGTCACATTGAAAAAGGTTGTCTTTTGGTATTCCCCCCCAATATAAGGCACACCTGTACACAATGAGACCATTACATGGAAAACACCAAATAAGGTGTGTCTATCACTCCAATGCAATTGCCTCCCTATCCCAAATACGTCTGAAGTGGAACAAACACCGTATGTATGACATCCATTTAGTCTCTCTCAATATCCCTAACTTATTTCGAGTAGTGTACTTGCGTTGTTGGCCTTTTATAGCTATATGAAGTTCAAGAAAGCACAACCTGGCAATATGATGTCGACACAATCTGGCAATATGATGAGCTAAACTTAATTCAACTTTAACTAACTATACAAACATGACAGTTTAAATAAACTAAAAAAAAATGACCTGCATAGGCAAAGAAATATCAGAGAATAATAAGATCACATATTTTATGGTTGTTTTTGTGACCAATTAACAGTAATAATAATAAAAATTCACACATTTTAATTTGGACATTTTAACGTCTCTTCCATATTCCGACAGCAGTACAATATGCACATTTAAAAGTAATGATTACTTTGGTTCTTCACAATGTATTAGAAATCCCAAATGCACAGGTAATGTCTAAAGCCTCCTCGTTAACAACCACTGACAGGGCTTGCATATAAGCGGCTTTATTTTCTCCAGTGTTATGTTGCCCCACAGATCTGCGCTGCTTGAATTTTATGGGGTAATCATCCTGTTTATTTTAGATTTTTTTTAAAGAAGTATCTGTGAACGCCAGTACGCCATTCTAGCACTTTTTACAGCAGCTGGCGTCTTCTGCATTAACTGTGTTTCAGTACACCAAACTCGTGCTGCCGTATCTGTTTATTCTGCTAGCGAGAGAGAAAAGAGAGAAAATGGTTCGCAACTAGTTCGCAGATGGCAGATGGACAGATTTTTAAAAAGGAGTCAGCAAATATACTTAGGCAGCCGTCAGTGTACTTGGGTGGCCGTCTATGTGTATACTAGTATACTTTGTGTGGGAAACACTGGTATGCAATTGGACTATTCATCTGACTCCAGCAAATTCATTGGTCATGGATTGTCTGATGTGCCAAGTAAAAAATTCTCCCATTTTTTTTTGCTTCCTGCATGCGTTTTATTTCCATGCAATGGCGAGATGAGATTAAAACGTCTTGGATTATATACACACTGGAAGCAAAAAGTTTCCTTGTACTTAGTTTCATTGGGAAATAAATGAAGAATTGTAGAACAGTGATTGGTGACTGGAACCGGACTGGAATAAACAACTGAGCTGGTTTTAGGCAAAGTCTAAAAGACCAAATATGTATTTCTGATGCATGTGATAACAGAGAGACAAGATTTAATGTTTAGAAAAAGGGGGTTTTAAGTGAAGCAGAATCAAAGTATACTTAATAGATTAATAAATAGATTCAATTATGGAACAGGTTTAATCTGGTGTTTAGGCTACATTATACATGTTTGTGCCCACATTCTTGGTGATCGTGTGGTTTTTCTGGGTTCTCCAGTTTCCTCCCACCTTCCACAAATATGCCATTTGGTGAATGGGTGAGAATAAATTGCCTTGAGGTGTGAATGGTTTTGTGTGTGTGTTTAAGTGAGAGAGAGAGAGAGAAGGAGCAGTAAAGTTACAACTTTTTAACTGTCCTGCAGTGCCCACTACTGGCCAATTTATTAGCAAAGATTGCAAGATTTACAAAGATTGAAGTATTTTTATGTATTATGTATTCTGTATGATAATTAATTTTGTGTGTCTCACTTTTTGTAAGTCGATCTGGATAGGAACGTCTGGCAAATGCCTAAATGTAAATTTAAACTTATTGTTTCCTGATGGTATTTTCTGAAGACCCTAAACAATAAACTTTTTTTCCCCTGTTTTTTCCCTTCCTACCTGCCGGACCTGACAGAGCTTCAGAGTGTGCCACTGTTGGCCCGCTCGCCCAGCACAAACCGGAAGTACCCACCTCTTCCAGTGGACAAGCTTGAGGAGGAAATGAACCGCCGCATGGCTGATGACAACAAACTCTTCCGGGAAGAATTTAATGTAAACATGCCACACACACACACACACACACACACACACACACACACACCCATAGACATCATGCGCTATCAATTATTGTGTATCACTTTGTTCATCTGAAATGTTCAAGAAGAATTTCTAGTTTAATTTTGAAGAGGGATGTGTGTTTGCTGTGGGTTTGAAATGTTTTGAATTTCATAAAAGTCATCATAATGATGTCATCATGAAAGTACACCAAACATGGTCAGTCACACCCCTGTTACAGTATGAGGTTATTTATTTTATTAGTCAACTTTAGTCAGCTTTACACAAAGGCCAACACTGTCACCTCAATTGTTCCTCCCTTTATTATGTTATGTACTCTATGTGGGCGAAAAAAAAAGAACAAAAGTCACACGCTTTTTCCTTGACTGTCTGGTGTTTTTAGTTTTTGTGTTGATGAGTCCTCCTGTTCCCAGAATCACTTTTTCACAGTTTGAGACTGTTTTTGTTTTCCACTACTTTTGTTCCTTCAGCGAAGAAAAACTCCATAGTTATGATATCCTGGTCATTTAGTACATTCATTTCATCAGATGACTTTTTACTGCCACATAACGTTGCTGAGGCCTAAATCCTGACTGTTCATGATCGACATTGTGTATGTGTGTGTGTTTTTATATATATATATATATATATATATATATATAATTGTTCATTTTTCAGGCTGATAACTCTAAATCACCTTCTCATCTGCAGCAGAGGTAGGTTTTGGTCTCGCCCTCCTGGGATGGCCTTCATGAGAGCCAGTTTCATTATGGTGCTTGACGGATTTTGCAAATGCACTTGACAATACTGTTCTTGCAAGAACTATTACAGAAAGGCTGACCTCTGTGTTTTAAAATAACAACTAACTGTTGTTAGTTGTTACGTAATTACGTATTATCAGGTCTGGAGACGTACTTGGCCACTGACAAACATATGAACATAATAAATAGGACATGTGACTTTGCATGGGTAAAGATGTACAGCCAAATTTAACGCCCAAATCTAATATTGCTCCTCGGTCACTCCGAAACTCACTAGATAGGCGGCCTCCCCTACCTGCAGGAGTGTGCGAAGGAGCGGGGCCGCAGAATTAGGCACGGCTGGTGAGTCATCGCCGCTAATGATCCCGGGCTTCTCCCCGCGCTATAAAACACAGCGGGGAGTGTAGCTTGGGGTTTGTTGGGAGACTTGACTTTACTATGCAGTGTAACTGTGACACGCACGCAGAACGTGGAAGAGCGGCATGCAAGCGGGGCAATGGAACAAGTCCTGGGGACTTCAAAGAGGCGAGTACACCTTTGAACTCCACGACGAGGACAGCTGCGAGCTCACTGCCGGATGTCCCGCTGCTCTTCAGCTCTCACAATGGAGCAACTATATTTGAAAACCTATGCAAGATTACCTGCTATGTTAAGTTTCCTGGCGTTCGGATACACCTAACTGGTGCCGCTGGTGCCTCCAGATAATTACATGTGCCTTAAAATAGAGACTGCTATAACAAGAGCTCATTAGCAGAGCTACAGTTCATAAAAAAAAAACGCACTACCTTGCAGGTGGGTTCTTGGTGCATGGTGTTTGTCCATCCATGACATTTGACTGGTTTTCTGTGCATCTTCTCTGCAGGCCTTGCCAGTTTGCCCCATCCAGGCCTCATGTGATGCCGCCTCCAAAGAAGAGAACAAGGAGAAGAACCGTTACGTCAACATTCTGCCCTGTAAGTCTGGTTGATGTACATGAACCCAGTCATCAAAGGGGATCCAAAAGTTTCCTATGTGTATTCATTGTTAAGATATAGTGTTGCATATTTTGTAAATACATCATGTTTTTTCTCCCCTTATATTGCTTTAATATGTGAGATTAGTGAATGTACGAGTCTATTCAATCTATGTAGCTCTCTCTGTATATTCCATGCTGTTTCAACCTGGATATAACCTGTTCCAATGTGTATATAATCATTCTTACAGAACTGAAAGACTTACAGAGCCACACCTTGTTTTAATTTAAATTAAATGAGATTGATGAAATGGGAACAAATGTTTTACCGCAAAAACCTGCAAAGTGATTTAGCATACAATTAAAAAATTTTAACTGGACTAAAAATAAGAATAAAAAAAGTCCTTGCCTCAACATTGGAACAATACAGTAAGCTGCAATCGGTTTTACTTGTACCAGTTAAAGATTTAGAATAAATAATATAGAATACTTTTGTCTCAGAAAATCTCTAGGTGTTTTAGGGAGATGCTCCATATAAGCATGTATTTATAACAGTTGCCATTGTGAGCAAGTGTGCAGTAAGTAAGGTTTCTGATATAATGTCAGTGCAGGGAAGCAAGTGAATTGCAGTCCGGAATAGTTACACCTATATTACCGATGTGGCTGCAACATTCCATAAAGTACTGTTTTGCAGATCCTTAAAAAATGCTGACTGTTTGTAACAACAATGATACAATTACTAGTATTATACTCTGTTATTATTCCTGATAATAATCTCTACTGAACATTCTGTTCTTCCTCTTCTTCCTTTTTCCTTCTCTGTCTTAGACGATCACTCCAGGGTCCATCTCTCCCCTCTAGAGGGCGTCCCAGACTCAGATTTCATCAACGCCTCATACATTAATGTGAGTTAAAGAACCAGGTTTTACTCACGCATACTTAATAACTGGATTTGAGAAAAATAATGCCTTCTTGCTTTCTCTGAACAGGGTTATCAGGAGAAGAACAAGTTTATAGCTGCCCAAGGTAAATGAATATTATTAAAGAGAATCATATTATCAAAAAGATTCTGAAATGATCCAGACCGTCATTAACTTTACTTCTAATAGTGAAGTACAGGTTTGCAGCTTTTAGGTGTAGAGTGAAAACCAAATAACGTGTGCATGCGTGTGTGTCAGGGCCAAAAGAGGAGACGGTGAACGACTTCTGGAGAATGATCTGGGAGCAGAATACTGCCACCATCGTCATGGTGACCAACCTGAAGGAGAGAAAGGAGGTACACTGGTGTAGTGAAAAAAATATTAGAAATTGAAAAAAAGTACAGATTATCTGAATATTGCCAGCGTCATAAGCAAGTATGATTAACATTAAATGATGTATATATGCAGGTGTTGTTCTTAGTTTACAAATTTTTATAATGCTTATCCTTTTTCCCCATTAGGCAAATCAGAAAAAGATAAGATTAAATGTATTACTAGTGTAGGCCATGTAGCTAGTCTGACTTTTTTTTTTTTTCCTCCCCCTGACCAGCAAACAGTTGTATTGCAGTTTTTAACTGATATCCGCTAAAAGTCTGAAGGATGTTCAAGCCAAACTGGAACATGGAAAATTTGTGAAAGGCATAAAACAGTTTACAGAAGAAAGTGTACAGTACACAGAATGGTGTAAACATTTTAAAGACGGCCGTGTGATTGTAAATTCGATCCCTGCCAAGGTGGCTCAGTGCCCACTGGAGTCATTCCCATGAACATTCAGCGTGTGGGACGACCGATCCTTAAAATCGATCAATAACTTGTCGACATCTGTCTGTGGAAACTGTACACAATCATTCACAAACACTACGTGCCCATTAAAGGAACTCCGCTGGAGTTATTGCATACAATAATTTTATTATTCGTTTGTTTATTTAACCAGTAATAAACTCGCATATCCTTCTGTGACTGCTGGAACTGACTACTGTCACAGAAAAGTAGTTTTAAATTCTTTCTAGGACTGTGTAGCTAAAGGTGAGGAAAATAAACCATGGATGTGGTGGACAGTCCTGAGAAACTTGTAAAATGTTCTTTGTTTCTTTTTATTCTGCTTAGTAATTATCTGTAATGTATTATATAACTTTCTGTTCCATAATGGAAGGGTAAAGATAAGTAGGCAAATTCCAGTTGCATGTTAAAGCCGCATCATTCTTTCTACATCTTGATAAAAATTCAAATTCACCAGGTTTAAAATTCAGATCAGATATTTTGTGCAACGTAGAATGTGAAAGTGTGACTGTTTAAGGAAACAGTTTGAGTGTCATGAATTTATTAATATATATATTTTTTATTGGTATGATTATTTTGGAAAACAGTGATGATTGCAATGCTGAGAATGTGGCTGGTGTGTTTCAGTGTAAATGTGCTCAGTATTGGCCGGATCAGGGATGCTGGACATATGGGAACATCCGCGTTTCTGTGGAGGACATGACTGTGCTGGTGGACTACACCGTCCGCAAGTTTTGCATTCAGCAGGTATTGGATCTGAACGGCTTGATCCATACTAGCTCAAACCTTGTCAAAAGACTGAGGTCTTATGTCATGATTTGTAGAAACTTATTAACAAAACATTTGGCTTCTGCTATGATAAAGGTGTTACTTCAAGTCTTGTACTTCTACCTCCTGGAATAAAACTGGTGGACTAAACTTCACGGCCCCCTCTAGAAGCCATGGAAAGCCATAGGGACAATATATGGTTCATATGCCTTTCTGGGCGTGTGACTTACTTCCATCACAAACTGTTGCTTTATCTGTGATTGTATTCCCGGGTTATACTGCAGGGTCTTTCATTGTTAGTTTTGTTTATTGTTGTGTATGTTTCTTTAATCTCTGTCAGAAGTGAAATGCCCATTTGGATTTAGGTCCGGTGATAGACTTGTCCAGTCTAAAACCATTTTTTTTAACCCTTGGTTAAATCCTTTTTGTTGGCAGTGTGAGACTTCTCTCAATTCATCCCGGTGGGCTTTCTATCATCTTTCCAAAATGTTTCTACCTCATTTCTTAATTAATTCCCATCCTCCTTCAGAATCGATAAAGTATCTGTTTCTCTGTCTATATACCTGTCTATATATATCTATCTATCTATCTATCTATCTGGCCTTCTGCAACTTATTGGTATTAAGTGATTAGCATCTTGTGGCATGGCCTCTACACCTCCGTTATCTTCCTTAAACTGTGGATTCTCATACATCCACCTCTGCCCTGTAGAGATTGTTAGTGATGTCATTGTTGTCTTGGGTTTTCCTTAATCACCTCATATTCATCTTCTGGTCACACTCAAATGTCTTTCATTTCAGCAGAAAACAACAGAATGAACTTTTCTGTTCCAGATCTTAGAGTTGGACTGTGTATTCCAGACAGAGCATTTAAAAAGCAGTATAGTTGTGTGTTTAGACAGTCTTTATAGTGGTAAGAGTTGTGTATGTGCTTACTTGGCATATACACTGTTTATCTCAAATTTGTTCTCCTTGTTTTGTGTCTGTAGGTGGGGGATGTGTCCGGGAAGAAGCCCCAGAGGCTGGTGACTCAGTTCCATTTCACCAGCTGGCCAGATTTTGGAGTGCCCTTTACCCCTATCGGCATGCTTAAGTTCCTTAAAAAGGTTAAAGCGTGCAACCCACAGTATGCTGGACCCATAGTGGTGCACTGCAGGTGCTTGTTCTTTTTTTGTGTATGCAATATCGGCCTCACAGAACATGAGACAGTCCAATCTGATCTAGCAAATTGTTAATCCATGATGATTCATAAGATCAACACACAACTGCTATGTCCATTTTTTCCTATTCGATTCTTTTTACAATTAGAATCAGTTTGTACAGAAACATGCAAATATATATATACTGTTAGTTTGGTATACTGACCTGCATGTGAACAAATATTTTTAACAAACTACAGAGATTACGGTAAATAAGAAACAACTCCTTTTAAAATGTGTTGAATTAGTTCAGGATTTTTAAATCCTTTACCCATGAAAAAAAAAGCATGAGTATAAAAGAAACCCTGTTATTTTATACCAGATTTGCTTTTAGGTTGAATATTAACATTTAAAAAGGCAAGATTTGTTGTTGAACTGACATTCTCCTTTTGTTCTCCCTTTAAATAACATGTAATAATATTCAGAGTATTAATATAGTTGTTTCTCAAATATAATTTACTATAAGTATTAATTGTTTGACTTTTATGGTGGTGTTATTCTCCATTTCATGATTTCTTCTTTTATTCCTCATCTCTCTCGCAGTGCGGGTGTCGGGAGGACGGGCACCTTCATCGTAATCGACGCAATGTTGGACATGATGGCTGCCGAGAGGAAGGTGGACGTTTTCGGCTTCGTCACAAGAATCCGAGCCCAGCGGTGCCAGATGGTCCAGACTGATGTTAGTTAACTTCACACACTCCAGCAACATTCAGCTTCTACACTGTGCCTTTTTTTTATTTACTTCACACTGTAACTGCGTTAAGTGTGTTTACAAGGCGCATTTTTTAATTCCTGAGCAGCCGAAGTTCAGCTTTGTTCTCGTACCCAAGTTTCTTACAGATTTGATGTAGACTTGGAGTTCGGGATGGCATTTTGAATATAAATGATGCTGAATAGATTTTACAAGGAGTCGTACAAGTCAAAATGGTGGTGAAATGTCTTGCGAATGAGGGCTTGAAGCCTATCGACATTTACAGAAGACCAGTACGGTGATGAGATTCTTAACCAAGCCTGTTAAATTTCATGTCATGTGGTTTATCCCCTGTCCCACCTGAAGTATACTGTTAGCTTACCCTTATCCTCATTTCACTTGTCTTACTGACAGGCTACCTGTCTTCTTATAAAATCTCGGTTTCGAGTTACTGTTCCAGATTTAAGCACACAGGTCAGTTATAAAGATTTTGAGGTGGCTGATGATATTGACACCTCTCATCACTTTTAGCATGAAACATCGATATGAATGAGATCAGGCACATTCCATTGCATAAATGCTTTATTGTACTAAGTCAGAGCGGCAGTCCTCTTGGATCTGGTATAATAAAATGATTGTGGCAGGCTACACTCATCACATTGCGTCTAGCTTCAGGAACAGGTTTCCCTTTCTCCCTTCATCTCTTGTCTTTGTTGAATTTTTTTTTATTAATTAATTTATTAAAAAGACATGTTGGTGTTTGGCAAAAACTATACTTTGAATCATAACATTCAGGTGGTCATCCTTAGACCTGGTTGGGCCAACCAAGTGTCACAAATGTACGGGGAACCCCAATCGTTCCATAAGGGTTTAAGAAGATAATTAAATTTACAAGAGATTTTTTTTTCTGATACTTATATTGATTCCTAAACCAACTCCTAAACAGATTAATATTATTTCACTCAAATGCTCATACAATGTGAGGTTAAGGTTTTGGAATTGGGTACATCAGCTGTTTTAAAGGTCAGTATGTCTCCTAGGGTTTGGACAAAAATCAATTTACTTAGGCCTACATATCATGATTCTTGTGTTTGGAAATTCATGTTTTGCCACACTGACTTTAAAATCGTAATTTTTTTAATCAAATTTTTTTTTTTAGCTTTGCAATTAGTGCTAACATGTTGCAGTTCCCCGAAAATCCTGCAGGTGGTGTGCTCTAAACTATTCACACACACTAGGAGCAAATAATTTGCTGAGCTTGTTTAGAATTGTAACTATTTATGTGTTTATGCTATACAGTGTGTGTGTGAGGTTGTATATACACACACATAATCGCTCAAAAGTTTGAGATCACTTGCAAATTTTTTTGTTTTTGTTCAATGAATATTTTCTACATTCTTCAGCAATACTGAGGATTTCAAAACTATTATGTACCAACAAAAACAGTCAGTTGTTGACACATAGGCTAGCCTTCACGGAACAGTTCTTGCCAGAACAACATTGTCAAAGGCATTTGCATCAAGCCAGGCTTTACAGATGATGAGTAGCTGACACTGTTGAATAACTGTTTAAATGAGATTATTCCATATTTTGGACGCCTTCATCATAGCTTTACAATGTAGAAAGAGATAAAAATCAGGTACGGGCATATACTTGCATAATCTCAATGCAAATCGAATCAGGATCTAGGTATTGTGATGTATCTTATCCACTGGTGTCTTGTGATTCCCATCCCTAATATGCCATTTTTTTAAGCTCGAGCTGTCAGACAGGATAAGCTTTAACCGCGTTTTTCCTCTTTCTTTCTGCCTCTCTTCCACAGATGCAGTACGTATTTATTTTCCAGGCTCTGTTGGAACACTACCTGTATGGAGACACCGAGCTGGAGGTCACCTCTTTAGAGTCTCACCTAGCCAAACTCTACGCTCCTTTACCTGGAGCCGGTTGTGGTGGACTGGAGGCGGAGTTTAAGGTGGGTGTGACCCAGCCAGTGGTAGTGCTTTAGCGGTAGTGCTTGCGAGTAGCCGCTGCTCGTGACATTTCACTGGCAGATTTATGCTATATGAGTTTGGGTGGAGTGGAAAAGGAAAAATGGGTAGGGGGCAAATTTAAAGATTTAGAAAATAAAGCAGGGCAAACATCACAACAACCTGTCTATGTGAAATAATCAACAGTATTAAACATAGCATTTTTTTAAATCACATAAATTGCGGAAAAGAAACTCCTTATACCCTTGCATGACTAATACCATCTCTTGTAATTTTAGCTTGCATTTAAATTACTTTAATGTCAAGAACGATTTTTATTATGAATCAAAAGTTTCTGTACTTCATCTCTGTCTATATCCGAACGTTTGTCCCCCTTAGAAACTCACCTCTATAAAGATCCAAAATGATAAGATGAGAACTGGGAACCTTCCGGCCAACATGAAGAAGAACCGTGTGCTGCAGATCATTCCATGTAAGCTTTGTGTGCCTGTGCTTCTGTGCGCTTGTGTAAATAGTCAGTCCTAGTAGCTTAGAAATTAATGCTTTATATTTTCTCTCTTTCAGATGAGTTTAATCGAGTGATCATTCCTGTAAAGCGTGGTGAGGAGAATACAGACTATGTCAATGCCTCCTTTATAGATGTGAGTGTCTACCACAATCATACACCAAGTGTAGCTTTTAATGCTAACACAATTTTAGATTTCTGCTTAAATGGTGATCTGTTTGGTAGACTAAGATTATGAAGGCATTTGTTGTGTGTGAGAGAAAAGAATTGAGTTCTCTAATGGGCTGCCTTCCATTTCTGAGTGTTAGCCATTACTGTTTATTATTTCTGCTGAATTCAAGTTTGACAAGCACACTCACTTAGGTTTTTTTAATATCACATAGTAAATCATACATACGAATGATGTCTGAGCTCACAGCAGTAAGCCATTTGCACACAGTTACCAGGTAAAAAAGTAAAAAAGTCAGTAATTTAAAATAAAGTGAAAAAATAGAGACCCAAATAGATTTCCTAGAAATATAAATCTTTTTAAGCATTAATTTGGAATGTGGTCATTCAGTCAGGGCACCACTCGCAATAAGAAGTTGCCGTAATAAAGTATGTATAAACAATTAGTACAGGATTTATTACCAAAGAGGAAGTAAAAAAGGACATACATCCGTGAATGACAATCCCTGCTGAGGTGGTTAGGAGACCACTGCTGTCGTTCCTGTAAACGTTCAGCAAATAAAACACCTGGTCCTTGAAAAAGCAATGGATAATTTATCATAAACTTGCGAAAGAAACACATCTGTCTGTGGAAGTGCCACACCGATTATGTTCCTCATGTTTGGGCAAATAAGAGTTCCTGGGAGGCCAGTGTTTCACAGGCAGTCATAACCCTGGTGTACGAAGACAATGTGCTACCTGAATGATGTGGTTGAGTCATTAGTGTAGTAGTGTAGCAGGGGATTGTCCTGAGGAATAAAGGGAGTTTTAACTCTCATAACTGTGTTCTGTTATCGTGCACCATTAAAAGTCCCAGTTTTGACTTAAAATAAAGATAATGCAGACTCGCTGTTTAAAACACTTAAAATGTTTTTGTTTGCTGATCACAATATTATAATTACAATTAAGATTCAGCCCTGTTCTTTTCTAATATTATTATATTTGTGTGTGTCTGTACAGGGCTACAGGCAAAAGGACTCGTACATGGCGAGTCAAGGCCCTTTGCAGAACACCATAGAGGATTTCTGGAGGATGATCTGGGAGTGGAGGAGCTGCTCTATTGTGATGCTAACTGAACTGGAGGAGAGAGGACAGGTAGAGAGATGGGTAGAAATAAGGGAGAAATAAAAAAAAGGTGAAACCACATACAACATAGACAGGAGAAACTAAATGATTTGAGGAGACGGAGGAAAATGTAGGTATAAACAGATTTAAGTGACACACAGGCAGGTGTATTGGGAACCGATGTGCAAGAGCAATTGACAGACCATCATATAATGTGGTGCTTGATTGATTGATTGTTTTTTTTTCTCTCTCTCTCTCTCTCTCTCTCTCTCTCTGTCTCCTTCGTAGGAAAAGTGTGCTCAGTACTGGCCCACTGACGGAGTGATGGCATGTGGTGATATGTCTATTGAGATGAAGAGAGAGGAGGAATGTGAGAGTTACACTGTCAGAGATCTGCTCGTCACCAACACCAGAGTAAGTGTCAAAAAACACACACACATACAAACAACCCCATAACTTCAGAAACCATCGTGTTAGTAACACTATTTACTTTGTCTAGTATCCTGTCTGTGGCAGGTCAGCAGCAGGACATATCACTATTATTTACACATTATGTAATGTAAAAATAATATGGTGCAACGTGAAAAGTATTGCCTGACTCAAGTGTGATGTGTTCTCGGTCAGCGTAAACGGCCAGTTTATTATAGATACCTGCGATAATGCCTTTCCGCTCAGCTAAATGTCACGGTCATAATAAATAGTAGTGTGAGATACTTGATGCAAACATTACAATAAAAAAAAAGAAAGCTACTAAGCTGTGGGTTGTTAAGATTGGAAATAAAACAATCCTGTAATTTAATTATTCATAATTTAATTGATAAATTATTGTAATTGATGCCTTTTGAATGCCTATGCAAGTTTCACTACAGATAGTTAAATGACAGAGTAATTGCTCATTAGTCTCTGAAATAAAAAGCAAAGCCCTGAGCATTAATAGTGTTTTTGGATTTTTGCTCTGACTTTAAAAACTCCCCAAATAATGTAGAGGGTGACTGTACTGAGTGGGAGTAGAGTTAGCCTCTGCTTTATTTAAATATTTATTTAGATACGGCGTCCACATTACTGGCAGCAACTATTCTGACCTGCTGCTCTTTGCCCCAGTCAGCTTACGCATGCTGTTTGGACTGAAATACCAGTACAAGCTGGTGTTACAAACAGTAAAAGCAGGCTTTTAATGTTGCTTAAATACCCGCACAACCTAGGATTACAGAGACCACATTAAAAATATGAGCAATTTAATGACGTGCAAAACTAGAGATCAGCAAGTTTTTTTTTCTTCAAAAGAAGTTTAAAAAAATGATTTTTTTTTATGTTTTTAGGATTTTGCATGTATGATCCTTTTTGTCCTGATAAAACTTTGATTAATTTTATCCAACATAGACTTCAGTCTTACACAAACATGTGGCGTCCAAACCAGCTCGAGTCATCTAAGGAAAGGAAATAATATATATTTTTAAAATATTTAATTGTATAAAAAAAAATTGTATAAACTGAATTGCTCCAATTTGTTAAATTTTGTCTTCAGGTATTGACGGGTTATTTGTTAATTTACCATTTAAATTATTTGATTTTGTCTATTTGCTTTTATTATGGCTTCCTTGGCAGACATGCTATTTAGTAATAGTTCTTAGCACCAATTTGGCAAACCCTTACAATTCAGATTATGTCTCAAACTGTTTTCTCTCTGTCTCTCTCTCTCTCTGTGCAGGAGAATAAATCTCGTGTTGTGCGTCAGTTCCACTTTCACGGCTGGCCTGAGGTGGGGATCCCTGCGGACGGTAAAGGCATGATTAACATCATTGCGGCCGTGCAGAAACAGCAGCAGCAATCTGGAAACCACCCAATCACAGTGCACTGCAGGTGACCCATGCGCTCTTCACACCACCAGTCCATGTCACCTAGGCCTATAAGGTGTAGCCTATATAATACCCACTCGCTGCAAACACGTGGACACAGTTTTCGTTGAGTTAGACTAACTGATGAGGTACACAGAAGAGTAGAGTCTATTGATGGGTGTCAGTAATCGTTCTAAAGGGTGGGCCATTTATATGGATACACCTTTATAAAATGGGAATGGTTGGTGATATTAACTTCCTGTTTGTGGCACATTAGTATATGTGAGGGGGGAAACTTTTCAAGATGGTTGGTGACCATGGTGGCTATTTTGAAGTCGGCAATTGTGGATCCAACTTTTGCTTTTTCAATAGGAAGAGGGTCATGTGACACATCAAACCCATTGAGAATTATTTACAAGTTCATTAATTAAATTATAAAATGTTATAAATAAGTTATAAAATGTGTTCAATGTGCTGCCCATTGTGTTGCTATCAGTGTGTGAAGAGTGGGAGAAGAGGGTTGCATTGACAATCCAACACAATGGGCAGCACATCCTATTGAAAAAAAAAAAGTTGGATCCAAAATGGCTACCATGGTCACCACCCATCTTGAAAAGTTTTCCCCCTCACATATACTAATGTTTCACAAAAAGGAAGTTAATATCACCAACTATTCCCATTTTATTAAGGTGTATTCATAAAAAAGGCCCACCCTGTATAATCAGTCATAGGTTTACATCCGAGTACATTACACATACATATGTCGACTAGGATTAATTACATAAGTATCTATTACTGAATATATTAACATTAAACACACAACACAGCTTTCAAAGCAGGAGTCACTGTAGGCTGTTGTGACAGATTGCGCATAGCATTCATTTATGTTAAGATTTTCCTTTATTAGTGGGTTAACTTGCCTTTTTTTTTTTTTACCAAAACCAATGTGCACCCATGTCCGTGCTTTTTTTCCCGGGAAATCGTATAACACAACTATATTACACAAGGTGGATGTGAGCATGTGCAGTTATCAGCGCTATACGCATATATGTTCCTCCAACTTTGTGTTTTTGCTACACAGCAGTTGCCTGGGTGCTCAGAAAAGAAACCATGCAACAGGGTGTGTTTTGGGAATTTTTAACTATTAAAAATGTACGTTTTTACTAATCGTAGTAATCAAGTAGGCTTTTGTCGTCATTTTAACCATATACAGTTTAGTACACAGTGAAACGAAACAATGTTCCCCCAAGTCTACCTCATACATGCAACATAAATTAACAACCTAAATTAACAAAACTTACTAGATAACTAAGAAACCTAATTAGCTGACTAGCTAACACAAGACAGATGGACATTTTTAAATAAACAGGAAACCGTCTAAGTATCTATACAAAAAAGACAACATAAAGTGCATGTGCAAATGTGCAAACAAGAGCGGCAAAGTGACAACATGACACATTTCAATACTTCGTGGTGATGAGGTAATGAGTTGCGGTAGTGGGAGGAGAAACAGTAAACATTCCTTGTAAGTAGCAGCGAAGATAGAAAAGAGTTTTGTGCAAATAAGAAGTCATAAATATTGTACAAAAGAGCAATTACTTGTTGGTGTAAACAGTTGTTAGATGGTTGTTGATCAGTGTATTTGTGCATGTGTTGTATTTCAGTCCAGTCAGTATGAACAGTATGAACAATTGTTAGATAGTCAATTGAAACACACAGGAAATTGATCATAATTGTTGAACATTGCATCGATAGTTAAAACAGTGTAAAAGCTGTGACTGCAGCACTTGACAAAACATTCTGCCCATCACTTCTACCCACACATCAGTGAAATATTAGTCAGAGGTGCACTGTTCACAAGTTAGACACCTTTTCTACGCACTATTTCTGTTAATCGAGGTTTATCTTCTTATCAGTGTCGGATATTTTGGGGTTATTGTCCATTACTGGCGATGATGGTGCTAATGACATGACACATGACATGGCCTGGTCGTAGGACTAACAATTAGACAATCAGTGTAGAAACACATGTGGTGTGTACAGCTGATAAACTGGTAGCTCCATGTTCATGACTATTTTATCTATCAGAATTATTTATGTACGTGTGTGTTTTGTTTTTTTTTAGCGCCGGCGCAGGTCGTACGGGCACTTTTTGCGCTTTGAGCACGGTTCTGGAGCGTGTAAAAGCAGAGGGCATTCTAGACGTCTTTCAGACAGTGAAGAGCCTGCGACTGCAGCGACCACACATGGTGCAGACACTGGTGAGTGCGCACACACACACACACACACACACACACACACACACACACTACCTGCTCCTTCTTTTCTTATTTATTATATTTATTTTAACCCTCATTTTTAGTCAACAAGTTTTAGCCCTACTGAGGTAGACGTATAGTGATCTCTATTCACACCACAACACACCATAAAGCACTTTGTTTAAACAGATACATGAAAGTAATCTTTTGTACAAAATCAAATCTCTTTCCAGTTGACAGGCACCTCTAAGTGTTAAACCAATATCCCGGACATCAAATATAGTGTGTCGTCCTTATAGTTTATTTTTAGTGTACATGTACACATGCTTGTGTGAAAGAAATGGTCTAGAAATTATTATTTCTTATCTCAATTATTATTATCTTTCTTAATGCAGGAGCAGTATGAATTTTGCTACAAAGTGGTCCAGGAATACATCGATGCCTTTTCCGACTATGCCAACTTTAAGTAGGGACTCTACTGAGCGAGCAACGTCCTCAGCCTCTCACACAAACACGCGTACGGTTACACACGCAAGCACAGCACCGGACTGGCTGCAATCACAGAAAAGGGAACAAGGACAGAGGAGGACGAGAGGGGTGGCATTTTTGTCAGAAGAGGCCAAAAAAAAGATGCCTTCTTGAGTATTTTGTAATTTTGTGTATTGTCTTGTTAATATGTTTCTCTTTACTGTTTTTTTGTTTTCCAGTGTAAATACACTTCCCTTACCATTTATTTGTTTTTAGATGCAAGTTTTAGAGTGACTTTTTTTTTTCCTAATGTAGTTTACAAGTATATGAATATAGATATAGTTATATGACTCTAAACTGGTTTTGAAATGAACAGCTGGACCATGGGGTGATTTTCTTTTTTTTCCTATTTCTATTTGTGCAGCTGAGTGATGCAGACCTGACCACTCAAACCTGTTTCACGTTTGCTTACAGCCATATTTAGTGGCTCACTTACACAAATAACACCAAAACATAACCTATAGAGCATTGCATTTTCCTAAAAGATGCAGTGTGTTGAAAAGACCTATGCTGGAAAAAACAGGGTGATTTTTCTTTCTCTTTAAAAAACAAAAAGGAGCGCATTGTAGTGGAAGAGGTACATCCCAGTTTATTATGGATGACCATTTCAAAACCGACGACTGTGTGATTTGCCTCTCATAAAAAAAATTTAAAAAAAGGCCAAAACTGTTTTTGATGCCGTTACAGCATCTGGGCATCCACAGTGGATCAGTTCTTAATATAAATGTTTGTGGTCATGTGGTTTTCAAAAATGTCTAAACAGGTGCTTTTTTCCCACACAATACAAAATGGCACAAAATCTTTTTAGGGATCTTAGAAACAAGATGGGACACATGCTTTCAGGGGAAAAATAAAACTTTGTTGTCAGAATTACTTCTTATAAGGTTCTGTCGTTCACAAACCTTAAGGAAGAACTGATGAGCTCTGAAAGGTTGTTCAGTTAGTCTTGGGGCGTTAACAAGCTTGATCATTTCTACTCACAAGCACGAGTGCAACCAGTATGCGTGAAGAAACACTTTTTGAAAATGTCTAATAGGAAAAAAAAGGTGGTAGTATCTGATTAACTTAAATCTGGTCCCATTTGTGTAGCCTGTAGACTGAATGTGACAGGTCATGGTTCTCTTTGCATCCTTTTATCTGGCAATTCCTCCTTTCCTTTTATTAGCACTTTTGGGTGAAGCAGTCCTCTAAACACTCCACTGAGCCAGTCGTACGCAAAGCAGCCGAGAACCTTTCTTTTTTTCTTTTTACTAACTTTTCGCTATTCACTTGTTTACATAACTTTTGAAGTTTAAGATGAAAGTGATTAAGGCATGCTAAACTAAAAATACTAAATGGGGTTTATTCGTTTTGATTTTCTTTTTGTTATGGATTAAAGGCCGAGTCTCAAGAAGCCATAAATAAATCAATACCCCAAACAAACCATGCAACCACTCGTTGATCAACAAAATACTAACACTGCAGCTCACCAGTATTTTTTTTTTTTACCTGATTTGTCTGCTACAGTAGCTTCAGGCTGATTGTTGGTAAACAGTTGAAACGAGCGCTGTATGTAAAATTCCTGGACATCTGAATCGGAGCCTACACACTGCTGACAAGGAAATGAGCCTTGAGATATCAGTCCTGTCCTGGATACATTAGTCAGATTATTATTATTATTATTATTATTATTATTATCATTTTTAAAATACAGGTTTGTGACAGATTTCTTTATGTAATGGAAGTCTTGCTGATTCCGTTTTTAATTCAAAAATCATATTAGAATCTGTCCATCTGTATTGTATGTAGGACCAAGAGACTTCCCTCATCTGAGGTAAACCTGTTTATTTGTGTAATGTTTAAAAATCAAGTTTAAGGGTTGTTGTGCTTAAACAGCTTCGACTTAAAATGACTGACATACTCATTCGTTACAAATGCAGCAAATAGCGATTAGATTAGCGAAAAACGCTATTTAGGTTTTTTTTTCCTTCCCTCACCTTAATGAAACACTGTGCCAATACACACTCTGAGTAAAGTAACCCCACTCAAACCTTCTACCCTCTGTTAGCTCTGCCCCTTTAGTCCTGCCTTCCTGAAGGTGTGGATCGCTGAGCAAGTGCCTATGGAATAACTTTACTGCTTTTTGTGGGTGGCCTAAATGAGCTCTGGCCTCAGCTTTTACTGGCTTTTATAACTTCCAGTGGTGAAATTTCAGGAATCCTTTTAAGCTGATGTGTGTTTAATCTTTTAAAATGGGTTTCCGTTATTGTCCAACACCCCGCATAAGATCAGAAATGCTTTAATTGTTAAAGCTGTCAAGCTTAATACATGCTATCAAACCATATTTGTAGACTCTAGCTAGTTCCAGCCCTCAGTGTCTGTGAAATATTCCAGTACTTTTGGAAAACAGCATTTTGTTCATATTAAGGTTCTGAATGTTGCATCAGTCAGGGGATAAAACCTGCAAGAAAAAAAAAATGAACGCAGGACGAACCGAGAATAAGAAATTCCTCTCATGCTGTTTTTTTCTGCTCTTTTTTTATCCATTCCTAAGTGTCTCTTTTTAATTGGGTCACATTGTAAATTTGACCTCCCCACCTTGTGTACGTCATCCTTTTGCTTTCATCATCCTAAATGTTCCCATCTGTACATAATGTTATTTATATTTCATTTCTTTCTGTCACCTTGCTTATTTTTCTATTCATATACATTTGTATAATAAACTGTACTTGGACCTTTTTTTTTTTTTTTGAAAGTATTAGATTTTCCTTCCATTTTTTAAAGTTTGGTATTATTATTATTATTGTCTTAAAAACAATTATTTTTAATTTGCATCTGTTTTTATAGTGTTATTCAGAATTTTGAATATATGTGTATATAATTATATATATAATAAAAAGTTATATATAATTATATAATGCTAAATAGCCTTTCTAAGCAAGGAGTTGTTCCAACCTAATAAAAAAATGCTTGAGATTTTATCATTGGTTTGAGTCCGAGTGGATTGAATTTGTGTAATTGTTTAAATTTATATTATACTTTACACTGAAATAAAATTATCAGTAGTCTTGTTGATTATTTAATTTTCCTCTAAAAAGTATATATTTTCAAACCATAGATTTCACTTTGACAGTATTGCTTTTCATGATCTCAGGTTTAAAGAAGAAACAGATTATTGATTTGGTTTAATTTTTCAGAAGATCTGGCCTGTCACTTCGTTTCAGGACACTAATCCTTACCTGATTAAGAAATGTCAGGAGGAATTGGCATCTGCTGCCCCTATAATGAGGAAACTGCTGTTTTTTAATGAAGGTATTCTGGCTGATGCAATTTTATATATATATATATATATATATACATAATGTGTGTGTATGTGTATATATATATATATATATATATATAGAGAGAGAGAGAGAGAGATAGCCAAATACTCCCCTTCCTTCACATGGATATGAACTTGAGCAACATCCAGTTTTGCAATTTTGAATCCATAGGGTTTAATATGATGCTGCCCCACACTTTACATCTATAACAACTTTAACTCTTCTGGGAAGGCTTTCCACAAGGTTTAGAAGTGTGTTTATCGAAATTTTTTACCATTCTTCCAGGAGTGCATTTGTGAGGTCAGACACTGATGTTGGACGAGAAGGACTGGCTCACAATCTCCGCTCTAATTCATCCCAAAGGTGTTCTATCAGAACACCTCAGGGCTCTGTGCAGGCCGGTCAAGTTCTTTCACACCTCCCTAATCCATGTCTTTATGAGTCTTGCTTTGTCAGTTGGAAGTATGAAATTGTCCAAATGTCCTGGTATGCTGATGCATTAAGAGTTCCCTTAATTCACTGGAATTAAGGGGTTGAGCCCAACTCCTGAAAAACATCCTCACACCAGTTCCAACAAGACTGCGCACCAGTGCATATACAGTACAATGGGTATAAAAAAGAATCACAGCTCATATTTCATTATACTGTGGGACCTTGGATTACGAGAATAATTTGTTCCGTATTTTAAAACACTCGTAACCAAAGGGAAATTCCCCATAAGAAATAATAAAAACTATTTGTTTCACAGCCCAAAAAACAATACATAAAAATAATTTATACAAAATATAAAGTAATAATAAAACAAATTAACCTCCACTTTACCTTAAAAAAAAATTAAGATAAATCCCGACAGATAAGTGTTTCTTTTTATGCGCGCAGGCGCTGTGTGTGTGTGTGTGTGTTTGTGTATGTGTGTGTGAAGCTAAAGTAAGAGGAGAGGAGGAATCAGTACAAGTAATAAAAATAAAAAATGGAATTGGGATGGAAGTCCAGTCGTGAGCATAGCAGCATAACAGTGTGCAAAGTATGTGCAAATAAACGAATGAGCAAATGAGTTAAATGTGCAAATTTGCATTGATGTGCAATGTGCTCAGTGGTATATGTATAGGAGCAGAGTGATATACTGTAGTACTGTGTGGTGTTGTTATTAAGAGTACGTATAGCCTGCGGGAAGAAGCTTCTCCTCACTGTCTCTTTGTCGGCTTTTAGGAAGCGGAAACTCTTTCCTGACCGCAACAGAGAGAACAGTCCATTGTTGGGGTGGCTGAGGTCCTTCACAATCTTCCTGGCCACCGTTTGTTGTAGATTGAGTGCAAACCAGAGAGCTTGGTGCGGATGATACGTTCACCTGATCACACCACCCTCTGAAGAGCTTGTCTATCCTGCATTGTACTGTTCCCGAACCAGGTTGTATTGTTTCCCATCAGGATGCTATCTATGGTGCAGAAGTAAAAGTTCCCACCTTGGAGGGCCGTCGAAAGTCTCTTAAGCGTCTGAGGTGGTAGAGATGCTGATGGGCATTTTTCGCCATGGTGTTAATGTGACAGGACCATGACAGGTCCTGCGTGATGTGAACAAAGTATCTGAAGCTATCCACTCTCTCCACTGGGCTCTCGTTGATCATGGGGGTCTGGTAGTTCCTCTCCTGCTATGTACTAAAATCCGCTAGCAGTTCTCCAGATTCCTAATCTACACCACGACAGTGTCATCTGCAAACGTAATGATGGTGATGGAGTTGGTAGTGGCCACGCAGTCATAGGTTTATAGTGAGTATAGCAGGGGACTCAGAACACAGCTGTGTGGGGCTCTAGTGCTGAGGGTGTGGGACACTGAGACATGTCTGGAGATCCACTGACACATAGATGAGCTAAGTCTCAGGTGCTCCAGCTTGCCCAGTTGGTAAGTATGGAGGGAATTATCCTGTTAAACGCTGAACTGTAGTCGACAAGGAAAGTTAACATTATTTCCTCTCCTAGCGTCCAGGTGAGTGAGTGATGTGTGAGGAAGGTGTGAAATGGCATCATCTGTTGATGCTGAGAGAAATTATAAAGTCTCTGAGCAGCACTCTGAAAGCACTTCATCACTACTGAAGTCAGGGCTACAGGGAGATAATCACTGAGGAAAGCAGGATGAGGTATGTTTAAGACAGGAACAATGATTGACTCTTTCAAGAATGCTGGGATTATCGACTGGGCTGAGGAGAGGTTAAATATTTCTGTGAACACAGTTGCTAGCTGGTCTGCTCAGGCTTTGAGGACTCGACCTGGGATGCCGTCTGGTCCTGCTGCTTTCCTCTTGTTCTCTCTTCTAAAGGCTCTCCTCATCCTCACATCATGCTCAGAGATGATGAACGTGTTACCGGTTGGCATTCTCTTCTTGTTTGTAGGAATTAGCATTAGTTTTATTGTTAACTTTAGCATTGTTGGCTGCAGCCTCAAATTCGAGCCCAGAAGGTGTTTAGCTCATCTGCCAGAGACACATCCACGGTTCGTCATACCAGATGTTGGTGCTTTATGCCTGTTATTGTCCATAGTCCCTGCCACAGGCTTCTAGAGTCACTCTGTTGTATTATCCTTAGGCAGCACAGTGGTATAATGGTTAGAACTATGGACTCTCACTTCCAGGGATGATGGTTTGTTTGCATGTTGGCACCATGCGTTTGCATGTTGTCAGTTCACACAAAGACGGAGGTATGAGGCAACAAGACTAACCACTATGCCCCATGCCTGCTAACACCACCTCATCATAGAACTGTTTTTGAATTAGCATGTATCATTATTCCTTCTTAATAAGACAGCTTCAATAAGACTAATCATATCTGTTCCAGTCTACAACTTGTATTTATTGTAACAGACATAACAAGTGCCTAAAACTTAATGTCTGTGGTAACTACGTTATAGAAGTGGTATAGATCAGACTATAGATGAACCATAATGCAGTACAGTGGAACCTTGGATTGTGAGCATATCAAAACACTCATATATCAAAGAGAATTTGCCCCATAAGAAATAATGGAAACTGATGATTTGTTCCACAACTCAAAAATATTCATATGAAATAATTCATACAAAATATAAAGTAAAAAATAAAACAAATTAATCCTCACTTGACCTTTTAAAAGAATCATGGCTGTAGTAATTGAGACCAGGGAGAGGAGAGGAGGAAGGGGGCTGCATGTGCACACACATACACACACACACACCAGTTTATCGATAGAGACTCTCACTCAACCAAGCACACCAACATACACACACACACCAGTTTATCGATAGAGACTCTCACTCAACCAAGCACACCCACACACACCCACTAGCTCGCAGAGATAATGGGGGTTGCGGCGGCTGTGTAGGATGACTTTCTCACACACATACCAGTTTACCAAAAAGAGACTCACTTTCACACAAGCGCATGAGTCTCACATGAGTGTGCAAATGAATACACAAAAAAAATGCTTTACGTGCACACGTAAAAAGTACATGCACACACAGATGTTGACTAGATGAGGGACGCACACGCACTGAGACCAAACATCGGAGATGATTACCCACAACTCGACAGCGCGCGAAAGAAAAGAACCTCAGTTGTGATCACGTGGCACTCGCCGTCAAAACAAGAAGCGCATGCATGCTACATGATACTCAATGATATTTGGTACTCGTATATCAAGACTTGCTCGTTTATCAAGTCAAAATTTATTTACTTACTCAATACTCAATACTTTTTGAGGTTCCACTGTATTTAGACACCAGAAGGAAAACATAACTCTTACAAACATAAGAGAGGATGGCCAAGGACAACTTGGAGACGAAGGATAAAAGCAGAAGCCGAACATCATCTCCAGGTCTGGGGCCCTCTACAGAAATTGGCCAATATTAGACCTGGGTAAAAGACCCACATGCTAGAAGACATAAAATGCAGTAAGTAATAATACAGTATTCCTTTCAAGTTATAGCAGGTGCTGGAGTTTTACTTATACTGTAGCTTTAGTAGTAATATTAGCACAAATACTTCTGCAGGTGTATAAGCAGCGAGCAGGTCAGGTTTAGCCTTATGTATGAGCTATATGATCAGTCAGGGTGTAGCCTTATGTATGAGCTGTATGATCAGTCAGGGTGTAGCCTTATGTATGAGCTGTATGATCAGTCAGGGTGTAGCCTTATGTATGAGTTATATGATCAGTCAGGATGTAGCCTTATGTATGAGCCATATGATCAGTCAGGCTGTAGCCTTATTTATAAGTTATATGATCAGTCAGGGTGTAGCCTTATGTATGAGATATATGATCAGTCAGGGTGTAGCTTAATGTATGAGTTTTATGATCAGTCAGGGTGTAGCCTTATGTATGAGCTATATGATCAGTCAGGGTGTAGCTTAATGTATGAGTTTTATGATCAGTCAGGGTGTAGCCTTATGTATGAGCTATATGATCAGTCAGGGTGTAGCTTAATGTATGAGTTTTATGATCAGTCAGGGTGTAGCCTTATGTATGAGCTATATGATCAGTCAGGGTGTAGCCTTATGTATGAGTTTTATGATCAGTCAGGGTGTAGCCTTATGTATGAGTTATATGATCAGTCAGGGTGTAGCCTTATGTATGAGCTATATGATCAGTCAGGGTGTAGCCTTATGTATGAGCTATATGATCAGTCAGGGTGTAGCCTTATGTATGAGATATATGATCAGTCAGGGTGTAGCCTTATGTATGAGATATATGATCAGTCAGGGTGTAGCCTTATGTATGAGCTATATGATCAGTCAGGCTGTAGCCTTATTTATAAGTTATATGATCAGTCAGGGTGTAGCCTTATATATGAGATATATGATCAGTCAGGGTGTAGCTTAATGTATGAGTTTTATGATCAGTCAGGGTGTAGCCTTATGTATGAGCTATATGATCAGTCAGGGTGTAGCCTTATGTATGAGCTATATGATCAGTCAGGGTGTAGCCTTATGTATGAGCTATATGATCAGTCAGGGTGTAGCTTAATGTATGAGTTTTATGATCAGTCAGGGTGTAGCCTTATGTATGAGCTATATGATCAGTCAGGGTGTAGCTTAATGTATGAGTTTTATGATCAGTCAGGGTGTAGCCTTATGTATGAGCTATATGATCAGTCAGGGTGTAGCCTTATGTATGAGCTATATGATCAGTCAGGGTGTAGCCTTATGTATGAGCTATATGATCAGTCAGGGTGTAGCTTAATGTATGAGTTTTATGATCAGTCAGGGTGTAGCCTTATGTATGAGCTATATGATCAGTCAGGGTGTAGCTTAATGTATGAGCTATATGATCAGTCAGGCTGTAGCCTTATTTATAAGTTATATGATCAGTCAGGGTGTAGCCTTATGTATGAGATATATGATCAGTCAGGGTGTAGCTTAATGTATGAGTTTTATGATCAGTCAGGGTGTAGCCTTATGTATGAGCTATATGATCAGTCAGGGTGTAGCCTTATGTATGAGCTGTATGATCAGTCAGGGTGTAGCCTTATGTATGAGTTATATGATCAGTCAGGGTGTAGCCTTATGTATGAGCTATATGATCAGTCAGGGTGTAGCCTTATGTATGAGCTGTATGATCAGTCAGGGTGTAGCCTTATGTATGAGTTATATGATCAGTCAGGGTGTAGCCTTATGTATGAGCTATATGATCAGTCAGGGTGTAGCCTTATGTATGAGCTGTATGATCAGTCAGGGTGTAGCCTTATGTATGAGTTATATGATCAGTCAGGGTGTAGCCTTATTTATGAGTTATATGATCAGTCAAGGTGTAGACTTGAATTTATTCACATAAACTCTTTTTTACACACACATTTAACCGAACATTTAATTTAAGGGGAAATCAGCTTGAATGTCTAGACTTTTGATCTACATTGTCATTTTTGCCCTGTGTAATATTATATGTCTATTTTTAAAAGTACTTTGATTTGAAAGTGTGAATCACTGTGACCCTGTTGACTTTGTGTGCGTGTGTCAAACTGGCACTTTGTGCGGATTAGCACGATCAGAAGCCTTAAGAGTGTTTAAACACCGCTTGAGGGACAGGAACTCGATCAGCGTCTCTCCCAGGCGAATTAATCAGCCCTGTAACAGCGCACACAACCCTTTTCAGATTTCACGTCACTGTGTGTTTGTCAAAGTTCAAAGGTCATTCTGCTGAGTTCACCTTGGACAGCAGGGAGGAAATGAGGTGTCTTACGGGTAGCCAGAAGAGGGCAGCCACATTAATGAAATATCAATAATACACACTGTTTGATGTACTGATTATTCTGGAAATAAATAGCTGATATGAATCACATCCTTATACATAGTTTTGATAACTATATTTATGACAATAATCTTTATATCTACAGTACATATCATCGTTTATCATGTGCTTATAAATGCATTTATTTATGCCATTATTATTTAATATATATTATTTCCAATCAAATTTACTTATTTTACTTATTTTGGCTTAGAGCTAATCCGAATGTAAATACTTAGTATGCCTACATCTGTACAATGACTCATGCCTATAGAAATCCTCATGCTGTTGCATATCATTCATTGTGTGTATATGTGTGTTGGAGTGTGTATGTATTCGGGGTACCATCCCCTGGGGGGGTCAGAGGTGTTTGAAGATGATAATTGGGATTTAGCCAACATTATGTGTCCCAGCAGAACCCTGCAGACGTGTATGTGTGTGTGTGTGTGTGTGTGTGTGTATGTGATTAGGGGTATATATAAAGAGCAGGTGTGTGAAGATGGTCTCAAGCACTGATACTCCAGGACAAGCGCTTCTCAGACGTGCACACCTCAGAAGATTTCGGTCTGAATCAAACACATTAAACAAGGTAAAAAGGTTTTATATTTGCTCATGACTTTTGATGTCAATTCAGAGCATCATAATAACACTGATAATCGTACTCTGTTCTATTCTTTACCGCTGCATTATTTTCTATTTGTATTTTGCTATCTGTTAATATTTTAATTATCAATTGTTACTATTTTTAAAAAAATGCTAAAGAAGATTATTTTTATTATTATTATTGGCAAAGCTGGTAAAAGGATGTGGAAAGTAGTTAAGTAAATGTACTTTGTTACTGTATTTACTGTAAGTACATATTTAAAGCACTTGTACTTTACTTGAGTAGATTTATTAATTTAATAATATCTGTACTTTTTACTTCACTACTTTTCCACATGCCATTGCATTATGTAACTACTGTGGTGTGTAATATTTGAAGCAGGAATATCCCCACCAGCTAACTATTATGCGCAACTGAATGATTTCTCTTCCCTCTGTTAAAAGATGATGTTTGAAATCAGACATGGAATTAGTAATTAGCACGTTTAGTCTAGAAAGAGAGAGACAGATAGAGAGAAAGAATATTTGTACAATAACTAAAAGTCTACTGTGAGTTAGTACAAGCTCAGTACTTTTGATACTTAAGTAAATTTAAAGGTAAGTGCTTTTGTACTTTTACTCAAATAGAAATGTAAATGTAGGACTTTAACTTGAGTAATAATTGGACTAGGATATCGCTACTTTTTCTTTAGCATGGGATTTGTGTTATTTGCCCACCACTGGTGTTTAAGCGAGAGGCTCTGCTAAATAATAACTGTGACTGTACTTTTAAAGTCAGTTAAGACATTCATTAAATTATAAACTGTATCATCTTTGTTCATGTGTAGATAGGTAGACAGATAGATAGATAGATAGATAGATAGATAGATAGATAGATACTTTACTGATCCTGAAGGAAATGTGATTGCACACTGTATATCTAACATATAGTCAGTAGAAACAGGGTAATGTGAGCTCACCATTTCTAGTGCAATGCTAAGAACCAAAAAACTTAATAAAAGTTATATAAAAAGCATAAAAAGAGCACATATATGACAATTAAAAAAAAACTAATAAGCGGACTGAAGTTCATTGTGGTGCAACCTTGAATATATATATATATATATATATATATATATATATATATTTTTTTTTTATTAATTTTTTACAGAAATTATGGAATTGTGTGTGTGTGTGTGTGTGTGTGTGTGTATACTAGGTGTGTGCCTAGTATAATTGTGCAATAGAACAGCATGAAAGTAATACAAGTCTGTGCGAAATGTGTGTGTGTGTATGTGTGTGTGTGTGTGGGTGTAGCGTGATGGTCAGTGTGTGCAGGCTCTTGCTGGTTGCTGCCTTGCTGCTGTGTTTGCAAGCACAGCTGTCTTTCTCTCAGCACTGGTCTCATGGCTGGTACCCTGGAGGAAAGAGAGAAATCGACTCCTACAGCTCACCAGAGGTCTCTCTCTCTCTCTCTCTCTCTCTCTCTCTTTCTCTCTCTCTTTTGCATAACAAAACAGCTTTTAACCAAATTCAAAAAGCCTCTGAAATATGAGAACGTATTTGGGAATCAAGTATTAACACACATGCTTAAAATGTTACTCAATCACACTGTTAACTGATTTATTAAATAAAGCTCAGCTAAACAAGAAAAAAAAAAAAAAAAAGCTTTTTCATATCTAACATGCCTAAAGGATCTATTAGGCATCTAAGGATTTTTGTGAATGTTTAATATTTTAAGATGTTTTTATGAAGCCAGGGAAATGAGTTAGTGGATCTTCCACATTTTTAAGTTGATTTGCCTAGAATATTATTACGGAGACTTGGCACTGTTTTAAGTAGATGGCTTATTTTGGAGAAAATGCATAATGACACGTTAATCTCCTGAGTATTCTGAAGAATCAAAAACAGCTTTAACCGAAACAGTGTTTACACCACAGGAAGGAACTCAAACTATACTACTATGTTCACTTTCTTGAACCTGATGTTGATTTCAGTGCCTGTTACAAGCTCCAGTCTTTAATTATTATTTAATTGACACTTTTCAAGCTGCACATATCACACGTCTTTTACCCTAAGCTTCTGGTATAACACGTGAAAAGGAAACAGTTTGTCTGGGCGGTAATGTTTATATTTCCTGTGAGTGGTAATGAATCCGACCCGTGATGTCTCACTGCTTGGACAGATATCTGGGGAGATTAAACTGTGTGAAGCGGGAGAATGCAGCTATCTCAGGCCACTGAGGACCAACATCCTAAAGAGCATCCTGGTGAGAGTTCAGTCTCTTTATTTATGTATTAAAAAGAAATTAACTTAGCAATGTAAGATATACCTGAATATTCTGTTTGCACTACATTTAAACAGCACATGTTTATTATTATTATTATTATTATTTTGCTAATGGTGGCATGTACATTCCTAACAGTGTTAACTGCAATAGTTAATTGATATACGCATTTAAAAAGTAAAGAATAATTAGATCTCACTTCATAAAAATAACCTGAAAAAAAGGCATTGTAATAGTCACTAGTTCATGTATCATGCTATAGTCTTAAAAACACACCAGTGCTTTTTTACTCATGTCTCTATGTGACGTACTATCTCTATGTTCCCTCTGCTTCCTAATTTTTTCGCCACTTCCTAACAATATTTCTCCCACTATAGATTGACACCCTTGCAAGGAAATTCCAAAAGAGGAAATGACCTCATCAGAACATTTCCTGGCATCATACATAGCTACTTTATTCCTTCTTCCCACTGGTCTGGACGAATGCCTCGGCTAATCAACCTGTGGGTGTGAGCATGTGTGTTTACTTTTATGTAGGTTTAGCATTAAGCTTTTTCGTCATCTGTGTATGAAGCAGCTCTGTGAAATGCATCATGTGATTCAATAAAATTTTTATTTTGGTATTCTGTCTCATATATGAGAAATTCCCTCCAATGCCAAATACTATTATTATTATTATTATTATTATTATTGTTTTTATTTAGCCGATCTCCTTAAACTGTAAAACTCACACATTTAGCTGAATCTTACTGTTCAATCATTAACCAGATATCATAGCTTCACACCACTAATGCTCTCGTGGCTAAATGGACAAGTCTCTACAGTCAGGGTTAAAAACTAGTGGAAAACCTTCTTAGACAGCAGATTGGAGAATAATGCCATAATTATGGGCATTATCGTGATATATCCACGTGTGGTGTTGGTATTTGTAATTAAGCATGCCTGAGCTGTTTATGGCCACTAATACAACCGTGCGCCTGAAGCCCATGGACTAAAAAAGCTCCCTGTGTTAGTATTTCAGTATTTCACTGTATTAGTCATTCGACATGCAGGCCGTTCCAGGAAGTTCCTCACAGGCTGCACGGTGGTGAGTTGCAACACCCCCAACCCCCACAACCAACCCCACCCAAATCCCTTCACCAACACAGTATGTCACTTCCTGTGTAAGGTTACAGTACAACAACAACCAGCTTAAAATTGTGTTGATCGATCTGGGTCTAAAGATAGCCTTGCTGGTTTTCAGATGACGCCCAACACATGTCTCTCAGTGATATGAGCTAATCTTCTGGAGCCTATGCGCTGTCAAGACATCTGGGACAGGAGGTGCTACTCCAGGAGAGGTTTATAAATGTATAGGTTTGTCACTAGTGCCAAGTCAACATACAGTATTGTCAGCTGTGGTCGCAAGACACTGTGCTTGTGTGCACATACTGTCCATTACTCATAAATTCATTTTCTTAAGTGATGCACATGTCCTGAAAAAAACTGTGTCAACTCTGTGCTTTCACTAAGGAAAGCTGAAACACGAAAATGGATAAACATGGAGCATACTCACTTACACACACCACACACGCAAATCCTTCTTTTCTTAAAAAAATAAAATAAAAAATAAGCTTTGCTCATCAAGTCCGCTTCAAGTTTTATTTCCGTTTCGAGGTAACAAACCAGCCATATCACCCAAGCAATTACAGTAAATGGTAACATCATGGTTGTATGTGCACAATCTTGTTGATTATTGCTGAATTATTTATATATCATACATTATTAATAAATATGTAAGCATAAGGTGTCTTTTCATGTAATCTATTAATTACAATGGTTTATAATTTCAATGATTAAACTAAATCTACATTGGCACACAATGTATGCTATTTAAATGAATGACGAACAGATGAATGGACGGACAGTCAGCACATATGATGTTCCAGAATGAAACTTCTGCAACGTCTTAGTCATAACACAACTAGTATTAATAGCATGCATTGGATAATTGTCTCCAAACTGTGGAACTTGTTTATCCTTATTGCTATGACATAAGATATTTCAGGGTGAACACAGTATCAAGATTATTTTACTAAAGCAATAGAATACTTAATTATTGTTCACTGTTTATATTTCACTATTTATCATTATACAATCATTGATTGATGATTACTTTAATGCTGTTTTCAGTACTGTGGTGTCACTGGTTCAATCCGTGCCTGCTTGATTGCTTTCTGAAGATCATGTACAGAAGATGGTTTTGATTTGCCTGCTGCTGCCTTCACCATTGTCCAGCAGTTTTCCACCAGGTTTAGGTCTGGAGAAGTTTTTTAGTAGTTTTTTTAGCTAGGTAGGCTAAAATTAATTGGTGAAATCAGCTGTTTTATATCGTCGTAATACTTTGGCCACCAAAAAGTAAGGCATTGGAAGCACAGTCAGTGCTGTTTTGTTGCAGTGGAAATAATCACAACCCATGATTATGAAAATCCTCTTTATTATTGACTTACTATTTAAAAGAATTAAGTTAGATAAAGCCTATACATTTATTACAAACCAAATGTATCTTAATAGAAATAGAAATCATAGGGAATTGAATGCATTCTGCCAGTGAAGGGTTCAGTAATAATCACTTCTAGACCTCAAATACACAATAATAATGAGAATAATATTTAAACAGTTTGATTCAGAATACATTGTAAAATGCTTTACAGTTAAAGTAGTTGTAAAAATTTGAAATAGAATAAAAAAATACACATGCCCTTCCTGAAGCCTTGCTGTTTTATATACACTCACCTAAAGGATTATTAGTAACACCTGTTCAATTTCTCATTAATGCAATTATCTAAATAACCAATCACATGGCAGTTGCTTCAATGCATTCAGGGGTGTGGTCCTGGTCAAGAAAATCTCCTGAACTCCAAACTGAATGTCAGAATGGGAAAGAAAGGTGATTTAAGCCATTTTGAGCGTGGCATGGTTGTTGGTGCCAGACGGGCCGGTCCGAGTATTTCACAATCTGCTCAGTTACTGGGATTTTCACGCACAACCATTTCTAGGGTTTACAAAGAATGGTGTGAAAAGGGAAAAACATCCAATATGCGGCAGTCCTGTGGGCAAAAATGCCTTGTTGATGCTAGAGGTCAGAGGAGAATGGGCCGACTGATTCAAGCTGACTGAAATAACCATTCGTTACAACCGAGGTATGCAGCAAAGCATTTGTGAAGTCACAACACGCACAACCTTGAGGCGGATGGGCTACAACAGCAGAAATGTGTGTGACCTTAGAAGACCCCACCGGGTACCACTCATCTCCACTATGGTAGAGTCAGAATTTGGCGTAAACGGAATGAGAACATGGATCCATCATGCCTTGTTACCACTGTGCAGGCTGGTGGTGGTGTAATGGTGTGGGGGATGTTTGCTTGGCACACTTTAGGCTCCTTAGGTTCAATTGAGCATTGTTTCTAAACATGTCCATCCCTTCATGACCACCATGTACCCATCCTCTGATGGCTACTTCCAGCAGGATAATGCACCATGTCACAAAGCTCGAATTATTTCAAATTGGTTACTTGAACATGACAATGAGTTCACTGTACTAAAATGGCCCCCACAGTCACCAGATCTCAACCCAACAGAGCATCTTTGGGATGTGGTGGAACGGGAGCTTCGTGCCCTGGATGTGCATCCCACAAATCTCCATCAACTGCAAGATAATAATATGGAGTGTATATGTTCCTCTTACTTCTGCATGTACAAAAACTTTTTCTAGATTTTTATATGATGAATGTTTTACATGGACCTACTTATTAGTTTTTCCTTAAAAATACCATAGTGTACACACTTCCTGTAACAATCACAATAACAGTTTGTGTTTATAAAAAAAAAAGTCAGAGGCTTAAAATGTTAGCATAAAAAAGGTTTTTTATTTTATTTTTTAGTACTAGATAATTACAGTTGTGTGTAATTATCTAATTGTGTAATAGTTGTATAATAGTTGTGTGTGTTGTATGTGGGTGTTGATCTCCAGTCTACTGGATTTCACACTGTTCCATAACCCAGGATATATCCAGGTCAGAATGTCAATGTGTGCTAGAAGTTCATTTTTAGAGATCCACCCAGACGAGAAAGAATACAATATGACTACTTAAAGGCACACCCACACATAGGCTTTGTTTCATGGACAAAAACCTCTCCACAATTATGACAAGCACAATGCAAACATGAAACCATGAAGCATAAAAATGGACACTAGCCAAGGGCAAAAGAAAATACAAACCTGTCTGTGTGTGCACGGAGACAGCAAAATCTGACAGTTTTAAACTTATGGGTGACGTGTGGCTCCTCCCATGAGCTGCTAGTTGGTTTCCTCTAAACTTAGTTTACTGCTTACTGTAAGTTCTGTACTGACCTTAGTTTCATAAGCTGTTACAACAATAATGCAGCAACTAATGAAAATAGTAATAGTAATAAACAGTGTTATATCAGGATGTAATGATAAGGTAATAAAATAAACATTTAAGGAGGGTCCAGTGCTTGATGATATTTCAGTAATACATTTATTTGCAACATTTACTGTTATACAGAACTTGCCAATCTGTATACACACAATTTTAATCTTGAGAAGAAAAAACATTAACCATTTTCACAGTCACAAATTCTGAATAACACACGTATATATATATTAATGTATAACATCGTACTTTTACCCACTCGTATAGCCATCTTTCTATCTCTTCTTCTCACTTTGCGCGGCTATACCATGTGACATACGTACAGTCAGAAGCTATCTGCCATTTTGAAGATATTTTTCATACAAGCACTCCCTAACTGTCAGACCTAACTGTTTTCCTTGTTTCTTGCTATCGCTAGATTTTGACTTGTATTGCTGTTCAAGCACTGTTCTCTGCTGATCCTGACACATCTATTACCACACAACAAGTAGTTGTGTTTTATTTTATTCAAATGAACTACTTAATTCTTCTCTCATAGTTCTCTTTACCCCTATTATATGAATTACTGATCAACCGGTGGTTACATATCAACTCACTCTCTGTGCCAGGGTTATTCCTGAGCCGGCTGCCAAAGAGGGCATTGGTGAGGTTAGCATTTTCCGAAAACACATCCAAACAGACCAAGGGCACCAACCTAGTCCAGTTCTGCTGCCCCACTAGTTAATTAATTACACTATTCCAATGAATATAACCTCACATACATTTAAAGACTGGAAAAACATCCTGATGCAATATTACACTACTCAGTTTTGGTTAGTTTGTGCACACATTAACCTCTGAATCTTGTTTTTCGTTGACAGAAAAGGATCTCAGTATAATCTCCTGCTCTTGTAGTCGGTTACCCACAGTGCTTGAGAATTATGTATATACAGGATGGCACGTGGGCAGGAGGAAGTGCTAGCAGTGTTGTAGACTTTTTTGTGGCATCAAATAATGTATACCTCAATTAGCCATAATATCAAAATAATTAATTACTGATGAAGAACATGATAATCGTAATCTCATTACAGTGGCATCTGCTGAAGGGTGGGAAATATAAAATATTGTGACGAGTTGAAAATAATGTAGGAAAGCATAAGGATCTGAGCGACTTTGTGGGCCCTTGAGCAAGGCCCTTAACCCACAACTGCTCGGCTGTAATGAGATGAAAATGTAAGTCGCTCTGGATGAGGGCGTCTGTTGAATGCCTAAATGTAAATGTAAATAATGGCTAGAAGACAAGGTCAGTGAAAAAATGCAAAAGTAGTTCAGGAATAATTTGAGGAACACGACAACGCGTTCAAAGTGTTGACTCAGCCTCCAGATTCCGCAGATACATTATATGGACCAAGTGATTAATATATTAGTAATAAGAAACAGTCCATGTCCAGAGTAAGCGGTGTGATGTAGTGTAACTGATGTACTGTAACAGTATGCGCTCTCTGCAGTTTCGGTTTCAGTAGGACACGTTATACTTCACATCTGCGCGTCGCTAACAAAGTAAAAGTCCTTGACGTCTTCACTGGGAAGGTTTTTTTTTCTTTTATTAGAAGCTCCTAGTTTGGTTTCACACAGTTCATGTGAGCTTTACGGAAACTCGTGAGAGAGAGACAGCGCGCGAGAGAGAGCGAGCGCGTGAGAGAGAGAGAGAGCGCGAGAGCGCGCGCGCGCACCCCGCACAGTAAAGTAACAGGAAACATGATGCAGCTCGGATCCGCTACTTTCAGTCTTTCTGTGGTTCAGAGTTTTAAACAGAACATCGCCCTTTAAAATCCTTCTGAAGAAAAGCCTGAAGTTTGTGATTTGTTTCTGGCGTGGATTTTAATCTTTGCAACCATCTACTCCGGTAATCTCTCTTCTTCTTGACAGACTTTCTGCGAAGTCTTGTGAGTGATAGTAATGGCACCATGTTGTAGTGTGTAGTCCTGACTGTATCAGATGTCTTTAACTACACCATAGTCCTTGTTTCGTGTTTGTTTGTTTTTTGTTTTATTTATATGAAAGTTTTGAATGATCGGAATGAATGAACACATTTAATTTCGTTTAAAAGCATTTTGCTCATTTCTAAACTTGTGACAGACTTAAACGTCAGAAAGCTCACAGTACTATTATCACAGTTTATTATTATTTTAAACAATAAATTGCTTTATTATTGGTAATTTTACAGAAATGTAAAGGTTATGACAATATTTATTTAACACTTTAAAAGTATATATATATATATATATATATATATATATATATATTTTTTTTTTTTTTTTTTTTTTTTAATTATTATTATTTTTTTAATAATAACCTTTATGTCAAAAATTCCGGACTATATAACTTGCAATAAATTATACATCTGTATATTGTAATAAATTGCAGCCATTTTCAATTCAATTATTGCATAGGTTCACATGTTGCCATTCTGATTTTTTTTAATGCAATGAATTATTATTATTATTATTATTATTATTATTATGATTATTATTACTATTATTATACGTTTTAATAATACGAGCCAACAAATGTCATGTTTTCACAGGCTTACTGTCAAAAAACTAAGCATAAGCCTTGGCACATTAGAAGTTAATAGTAATATTCACCAAGTACCCTGCGATCTGAGAGCGAAGTGTGCCCATGTGTTTGTGGCCGAGGTAGCAGTTGAGTTTCTGGGTAAGTGACACAGAGATCAGAATTAGTTTCTGTCCCTATTTGTGAAGTATTTTAGTTTCTCTTTGTGAGTTACATGGACAGGCACGGCACAAGGAAAATAAGGGAAGAGAAGGGAAATGAGAAAAATAGAGCCATTGCATTAAATATATTTAGATTTTCTTTTTTAACAATCTTATGCCAGGGCCTTTAACCTTCCGTGGATTAGATTGTATTTTCTGGTTTTTAAGTCAACTGGTAAAAATTATGGAAAAAATGGTTTAATGAGTGGATTTAAACTAAAGGTAACATGTACATAAGTGAATCATTTAACTTATCTAGATTATAGACTCAACAAAAATATAAACGCAACACCTTTGTTTCTGCTCTGATTTTTCATGAGATGGACTTAAAGATCTAAAATTCATTCCAGATACACAATATTACCATTTCTCTCAAACATTGTTCACAAATCAGTCTAAATGTGTGATAGTGAGCACTTCTGCTATGCTGAGAAAACCCATCCCACCTCACAGGTGTGCCACATCAAGATGCTGATCTGACATCATGAGTAGTGCACAGGTGTACCTTATACTGCCCACAATAAAAGGCCACCAAATATAAATATCAGAACATGAAAACTGAAAATATAATCTATTGTTTCCTAAATGGCTTAAGTACTGTATATAGCAAAAAGATGTATATAGCATATATCCTTGCCATTGTAATAATCTCTGTACCACATCAAAATATTGTGAGGCTATGCATCATGCATTTATTGCACCCTTTTAAGGTCTACAGGGGTTTAGAATAAAAAGTGAAGAAAGCTTTATAAGAATTGTAGTGATGAAAGCTTAATTTAAACTATTTGTGCTCCTGATGTCTTTGCACTTTTTTGCACTACACTGCTTGTCCAAAACAGCATTTGACATTTGACCAACTGTACCTTTGATTAAAGTGCATTTTTTGACTAGTTCATGTTTAAAAATTATTGCTTAAGCTCCCAGAACTATTTTTTCTCAGCTTGCGCCCTGAATTATGCCCGTGCCAACATGGAAGGAAAATTTAAATTTCTTCTGATTAGTCTGACTAACAAGTGGTTTTTCCATGGCCTCTCAGCTGTATAGTCCCAGTCCTGCGAATTCTCAGAAATGCTCTTACCATCACTATATCACATGACCTTTCTTTGACCAGGCAGTGCAATGTTTAGTATGTTACTGTAGTACAGTGGTTCTCAAACATTTTCTGTCATTCCCCACTTAAGGGGGTGGACGAATTTTCAAGCCCCACTTGTCAACAAAATGATAACGAAAACGACCAAGTGTATTTTTTATTGAAATATCAATTTCTAAACCAATAAGATCAAATAACGGCAAGTTCAAAACAGATAAAATACACGTGCAATTGTTATAACAGGCTTACTTCGTCACTTATCTTTAGCTTTCTTTCAAAGAAGTCGAGTGGCTTATTAACGTGACTGGGGTGTGTTGTCTCTAAGTGTCTTCCTACTTTGTTGGGTCTCATGCTATCTGCTGCCAGCGGTTTAAGACACAAAACACACACAGGTCTCTCCTCTGCCCTCACCATCCCCACCATGAATCCAAGCGCAACATAGGCTTCATCATAGGCTTTTTGGTTGATTAGGCTGATAGTGCTGAATCACCTGCTTTTTTGTGGTCCATGTAACAAATGTATCCATTGATGTTATTATGCTCACTAAATACAGTACGCTACTGACACGGTGTTATGCTCTAAAATGCCCCCCTCGCCACGAATTGCCTCCCCTACATAATCTCTTTTAAATAATATATTAGAACATAAATTCATAGGTTTATGGTTTACAAATTACAAATTATAACAAATGAATTTAATTATAAAATAAGCAATATAAAAAAATGTTGTATAGGGGAAAAATATATAAATTATATATTTTTTTTCATATACAACATGTATATTTTTATATTGCTTATTTTATAATAAAAATCGTTTCCTATAATTTTTTACCACAAACAATATTTATTTAGTGCAATTTGTGATAAACAATTTGTTATTTGTACATTGACAAACCCCTGCAAAATAAATGTGCCATAAAATAATCATTTTTGGGGATTTGTATTAATCGTCTCGACGGCTGTCACGTGCCTAGGGTTAATTATAATAGTAATACTATATTTGATAATAATAAACCTTTAAATGTATGTCCTAATATAATATTTGATAGAGATTACGTGGGTATGTGTTGGGGGAGGGGGGGGGGGAATGAGTTTGGGCAATCCGTGGCAGGGGGGCACTTTAGCTTATAACACCTGTTTGTGACCGCGATAAAGTTAGTTTGATATTCGCATCTCCGAATTCAATAGCTGCGTAAATAAACCCGTGAATAAGATACCCAGATATATTTCCTCTCTACATTGTCTTTCAGCTACATCCGCCTTAAATTATACAAGTTTAAAAGCATAAACACCATTATTATCTACGGCGCAACGAATGATTTAGGGATCATCACAAAATGCCGCATACCAACAAAAAGCGTAGAACGATTTTGATTTTCCCTTCTGTTCAGCGCCTGAAGGATCAAAAAGCAACTTTGTTGCCACACTGGAAACTAGAAATGCCAGACTAGTACTGTCTGAAAAAATACAGAAACATCAGCATACACATTGGAATAAATAAAATTACATACATAATACCGAATGTTTCCTTATATATATTGTTCCTCTGCAATTAACATGCCGACGTTAAACCGTTATTGTTGAACTATGGTTCCACTTTTTCTCTAAAGTTATTTTAATTTACTTGTATGAATGATCCATTTCTTTGCACATGATTGTTTAGTTTCGAGTGTCCGATGTTTATTGTCAATAAAGAAAAGCATGAATTATAATAGGTACTTTCCTATTATTTTCCACTAATTCCCTCTCGTTCATTGTGCCCCACCTGTCATGCCTGTATTCCCCACTAGTGGGGCGCCCCACACTTTGAGAACCACTGCTGTAGTAGAAAGATGGGGAAGAAAACTGACTTTATTTCATTGTCATGAACCAACATTTCTTGTTTTTTTCTTCTGTCTCCTTCAGAATGAAAAGGTGGATCAGACTGCTCAACCAGCGTAGGATTTTGCTTTACCTCTTATTGTCAATATTGGTATTTTGTGTTCTAATCAGATATGCAAAAAATACCAATGATAATGACATTATTAAGTCCACACAAGCTAAAAGGCCAAGAAATACCCAGTGGTATTTTACTGAAAAACATGGAATCAATTGTTTGGATATTTATGACATGGACCCTGTTGCTTTGGGGAAGACTTTGGAGATCAGAAGGAAACTCCCTCCCATTCCAAGTGACAAAAGCATCGTGAATGCAACTTTAAATTGTGGACAATTCTTAGCATCGAAGGGGTACACTGATGTCCAGATATCCGAGGAAGAGCTCGATTTCCCTCTTGCATTCTCTCTGGTGGTGCACAAAGATGCACACATGGTGGAACGGCTTCTACGTGCCATTTATGCACCGCACAACATCTACTGCATCCACTCTGACCTGAAATCATCATCAGATTTCACAGAAGCAGTACAGGGCCTGGCACGCTGTCTTCCCAATGTCTTCGTGGCTTCACGGTTAGAGGCAGTGCAGTATGGGGGCATGTCCCGCCTCCGTGCTGACCTCAACTGCCTTTCTGATCTCCAACACTCCGAAGTCCGCTGGAAATATGCAATCAACCTATGTGGGCAGGATTTCCCACTCCGTTCCAATGTTGAGCTTGTATCTGAGCTCAAGGCCCTAAAAGGTATGAACATGCTTGAGACGATCCGTCCCAGTGAATACAAAAAGCAGCGCTTCACTTTCCACTTTAATCTGAAAGACGAGCAATCACGTTATTATTTTGTCCCAGTCAAAACGACTCAGAAGAAAGAGCCTCCACCTCATAACATTGAGATATTTGTGGGCAGTGCATACTTCGTTCTCTCCCGAGAGTTTGTGAACTTTGTGTACTGGAGTCCCCTGGTAAAAGACTTCCTAGCTTGGTCAGAGGACACGTATTCACCTGACGAACATTTCTGGGCCACTTTGACTCGCATGCCAGGAGTTCCTGGTGAGATCAAACGTTCTGACCCTGACATTTCAGACTTGTTGAGCAAAACACGCCTGGTGAAGTGGCAGTACCTAGAGGGAAATCTTTATCCAGCGTGCACTGGGCTTCATGTACACAGTGTGTGCATTTACGGTGCTGCAGAGCTCCGGTGGCTCCTCAACGATGGACACTGGTTTGCCAATAAGTTTGATTTAACTGTAGATCCTGTGATCATTGAATGTCTAGAAAGGAACTTGACTAAAAGAACGAAAGCAAATTGGAAATTTTCTCATTGACTATTCTTTATGTCATTACAAAAACAGGTGCTCTTGTGCACTATTAGTTCTTATTGAGACAAAGTACTTTAAAGGTGAATATTTGTTTCAAGATTTATTTATTTAATAAAGGGATATTCTGCTGTGTCTTTATGAACTTGTTAGGAGTCACGAAAATGTGGTTAGTATTGCAACTGCTTGGACTGTTTTCAGACAAGTCCTGTACATTCAGTTATATATACACATATTAATTCAGTTTATTCATAGTTTATTTATGTATTAACTCTTTAGGGCAATTACAGTTAAGTTAATATAAACTCACAATACTACAGTATATATTAAAATGTCAGATGTATGATTCATTAAGGTTGCCTTTCCAACTTGACCGTGTTGTATAATTTGTTTCATATGGCTTTGAAAGAAAGTGAAATCTGAGAATAAAATTTCATGTCTATCCAGTGCTGGAAAAGACTGAAATTATGTCCGCCAACATGCGAATTAGCTGTTCCTCTCGCGCAGGCTCATACAGTATGCTAAAAAGTCGCTTGAGTCGGTTGAGTATGGGTAGTCCTTACTGAGTGTGAAGAAAGTTTTCAGCACAATGTGCAAATTGTCTGCTGTAGTATTTATTCTGGTAAGTATATTTAAAGTAAAAAAATAATGTTATGCATCCTGGTGCTTAGTATTGAAGGATTAAACATTACTGGATATACACGGGATTTATAAAATGGGTAAAATTATGCTACTTAGCCAAAAACTGAGACACTACAAAAATTTGTAATACTTCCCCATCCCTCCAAGTCAACCATAGGAGGAAAGGGGAGCATGTGAGAAAAATACAAAGATCTTCCAACACTGTATATACATGGAAGGAGTCATCTCAACTCTCAACAGGGACATGAGAACATATAATTAACTTTAGTGAAATTATAATTAGGATTATTACAGTGTAAATCTATCTGAACTTCACATATAAATAGCTTTATTCATTTCCAGTTTTTAGTCTTTGAGAACACACCGCTTTGAAAATAAAAAAGGAAGGTTATTGAAAGAATGTTGCCTAAAAATTATAAGCAGTACTTAGGAGATATTAGACTTTTGTATATGGATATGAAGTTTAAGATTACATGTAAGCCGTTTTTTGTAGCACTGGGGATTTTCTACAGCTCTTTCTCAATGCTGTGGTCTTGGTTGTGGCCTATTTTTCTGACTTTTTTGCCAGCGTTTCTGTACACACACTGTTTTATGGGTAATGACGTATCTGGGATTGGTTTAGCTTCATATTACATTTTTCAGGGCCCACAGAGATTATATGCCTATAGAAACACATGGTCATAATTGGAATCTGTTTAGGACTGAGCAGTATCCTCTCTCCCTTTTTTTGAGATATAATGTGTGATATGTTAGGGTTTTGTTACGTTTTCTTTCTAAATATTATGTATGGTAGGAGTGATTACAATTCATTAACCCTTGTGAAGCTTTCGCTTTTTGCCTCCAGTGGGTCAAATTGACCTAGGACATTCCTTGTCATTCCTAAAGCTTTAAAAGAATATAGACATCCAACTGTTGTACTTACAGTTTATATATGCCCTGTTATCCTTATAAACAATAATGATGACATATCTTTATTCTTTATCTATCTATATATATATATATATATATATTTATGTGTGTATAAGCAATGACTTTACATAATAAGTATTTTTGTAGAACAAATCATGTTTTTATCGAATAAAAAAAGGGATCAGCTAAGAATATCAGCAAAAATTATTATAAATAATCTATACTTCATTGTAGGTATACGTGATTTGTTCAGTTTTATATTCCTATTACATATTACACATTTTTGGAAATAGTAACATCATGAAGAAATGGGAAATTATGTGTCACTGTTTTATTATATAGCGGGAGCAAGCAAGCTACTGTGTTGTTTTTTACAGAGGAAAGGCAGAATATACTCCCTTATGCTCGGTCAGCTTCCAAAGCCAAGATTCCATGACTTTAGACTTTTCCATTACACTAGACAACACTGAGAACAGAACACAACACTGTTAAGAAAGGTGAGAAGTTAGGTTAAAACAACAAAAAAAAGATTACTTTAGCATACTATAAATGTATTTTTTCCTTTATTCATATCTCAAGCAGATCATTTAAGGCTAAATTTTATTTTATTGTATTAACTGAGGCTCTCTCGAGGTATTAATAACGCCTGGAAACACCACAGCTCCATATCCACTATAAGCAGTCCGTAATTTTGGGAAGCACCAGTTGGCTTTTGAGTAAGGTGACGCAATCAAAACATTTGACAACATTAAAAATTTCAGCTTCACTTGTGGTAAGTGGGAATGCAGAAAGAAATTAATGTTATGCCTTCTAAACCTATTAATATACTCTGTACATCTAAATCTTTCATGTATTTATCCAATCAGCCATTTGTGTGGCAGCAGTGCAAGGCATTTATTCTTGTAGATATGGGCCAGCAGTTTGGGGTAATGTTCATATCAACCAAAAACCATCAGAATGGGTGGAAAATGCAACCTTGGCGTGGTTTTGTTGGTACCAGGTGAGCTTGTTTAAGTATTTTTATAACTGCTGATCTCTTGGAATTTTCATGCACAGCAGCTGCTAGAGTTTGCTCAGCATGATGAAATAAAGATAAAACCTCCAGTGTGCTGCATTCCTACAGGCTCAAATGCATTGTTGATAAGAAACATCAATAGATAATGGCCAGACTGGTTTGAGTGCAGGGAAGGCTACGGTTACAGCTTGGTAGAGATGTGGTGAGCAGAAAAGCACCTTATCTACAATCCACAATATTTCCAAGCTTTTAATTTCCAGCAGAAGACGTTCGATTCAATTCAAGTTTATTTATATAGTGCTTTTAACAATGGTTATTGTTACAAAGCAACTTTAAAGAATAAAAGAAAATAGGAAAATGAGTATGAAATGTGTGAGAAAATATTTATGAATGATAAATTATCCTCCTTGAGGGGAACCAGATTCGACAGGGAACCCATCCTCATTTGGATGATAACGGATAGCAGGGATCGATCTGCAGACCAATGAAGAGAATCTTTACAATATACGGTATTTGGCTGCAGGATCATTTAAAAATCTATTACAGTCATTTCTTATTCTTAATTGTCATCATCCATTGGGATATTCTCGATTATATGCATATATACTGTATACTGTAATATATGTTGTGTGTTAGTCTTTCGGCTGCTCCCGACAAAGGGATATTCAGTCCGCACAACAACTTGGCACGGGTTTTATGCCGGATGGCCTTCCTGACGCAACCGTCCCATTTTATCCGGGCTTGATCAAAACATCTTGTGGGGCTCATGAGAAAAGAACTGAGGATGTTTTAAGAGCAAAGGGTCAGTATTAATACCCAGTTAACTGGTATTAATATAGTGTTAAATGGTAAGTGTAGAATTTGGTCTGCTAACCAAATGATCTCCAACAAAATTAACCTTTTCAGAGTAGTGGGAAAACAGTGGAACGTGTAAAATCGAGCACTTATTAAAATATAATCATATTACCCTGAAGGCGTTTGGCAAATAGAAACTTATGAAAACATGTAAGCATGCAAGCAAGTTTTTTTGAAATGCACTTTTTGATGCAGCGTCACAAATTTGGCCACACAAGTGCCACTTAATTGTTCATACAGGAAAGAAGCGAGTTGCAGGATATCCTGTTATTGTATTATCCCAGTTCACTCTCAACAAAATAAAAATTGCCACAATTTAAAGCTCACTTAATATACTCTGTTTTGAAACAATTTACATCAATCTCCAAAATTGTGTCTGTTAATATTTTATACAACTCAGCCCATGCACTATTTTACGCTTGATTTTCTTGGGTCCACTCATTTTGTTAATGCGCTGGTTTAAAGCACAGCTTTAAATAAAACTGCCCAAACCATTCTTTCGAGGAAGTGCATTTCCCGAGTGAATCAGGACACTTTATCAGCTATTGTGTCCCCTTTTCTCCTGGCTTGGCTTCTGTTTTACACTGAATCAAAACATTCCTCTTACAGTCATCTCTCTTCTAATGCAAGTTACGCATTTAAGGCATACTATGCTAATTAAATTTATGGAAATATGAGTATTATATATTTAAACAAACAAATTTCCCCTGGCCTTTACTAAACTTCCTCTGGTTCACACCAGACATGCTGGTTTACACATCTGCAGTGAAGCATATTTGAATTACATTTCTGAGAGGGGGTCATGGGTAAGCGTGGCCTGAAGCCTTGCAGTTTTTCCACCTAAAGTATTAGTGTTTGAGTTGTTGTATGACAGGGAGACTATGAAAGTTTATGTGCCATAAGTTTATACATCATATAAACTTCCATAGCAGCAGCCAGTCAGATTAGCTTTTAGGTCAATGTGAATGCAAACCACGTTATGTATTGTTGTCTGCTTACATAGAAAAGTTTTGGGAAGTGGTTTTGCTCCGTTGCTCACTCTAACCTTCTCTAATTGGTTCACCCAAAATTCTTTATGAGGGATATGTAATCGAAGATTATCGCTGTTATAGCCTTTGAGGAAACGTTGTCTGGAATCGTGTTACCTGGACAACTTTTTGTTGGTTTAAAATATTTCGCTACCCATCCAAGTAAATTCCTCAGGCTGAGAAAGATTGGTTAGGAACCCCAAATCTATCCTCCACGGGTTGTTTCTCACCATCCAAAAGGCTGGACCATGAAACGCAAAAAGAGCAATATAGTGTAAGCAGTTCAGTGTAGTAGGAAGCGTTTAGACCTGTACATTGGAGAAACCAAAACAGCCTTTACACAAGTGGATGGCCCAGCACATGAGGAACAACACTCAATCAGCAGTGTACCTGTATAAAAAAGAAAAAACAAATACAGATTTGAGGACAAAAATGTGCCCATTTTGGACAGACGGACTAGATGGTGGGAGAAAAAGGTGAAAGATGCCATGGAAAACCCTTTCATCAGAGATTTTAGATATTTTCCATGCTTCCTTATTATCCTTCTCCAAGAGGATTAAGAACACATGTCCACCAGTGAGGCCAGCCCTAACAACCCCCTTTCCGGGTGGGAACGGAGTATGTGACCATCACATCTCAACGACGGCTCCATTCCCACATTCCCTATAATCCATCAATGAGCCTTTTAGGTGAGAAAAAGCCCATGGACTATATAATGGGGTCTCTAACCCATATCTAGCTACCCAGACTCAACTTCCAGAGATTAGAAGGGGTTTTCTCTGCACTGCTGCCAGGCTGTTTGATGAGACGAGAGATGAGTTTCCAAAGTTTTTGAAAGCAATTTTCAACAGTCAGTTATGTTTTCTGTTTTGTTATAGTTATACATAAAAGCCCCCCAAAACTGATAAAGTTCCATACTAAGCTTTAAATATGTTCAGTCAGAACCAAAGGTATTTAGACAAGTATAACTGCCAGGCCTTTGCTTCAGCTCAATTGGGGATCTGCTGTGCCCTTGTAAAATCTCGAATTTGAGTTTTAACAAGCCCCTAATCAGCATTTATTTAATTTAAATTAATAAAAGGAAGTTTCAACCAAAATGTGAGCCGAGGCACATACTGCGGTCTGAAGAACTTCCTCAACTTGATTCACAGTCAAATGACTGGCTACTTTGCCAAAATGGAAAATAGATTATAGAGTTTAATGCTTAAGAATATAAACCAACTCAGTTTGGACATGATGTTGGACATGGGAGGCACTCACACACTGCCAGGGAATGCTTTATTTTGAATATATTTTACACTCACCCCCATATTAAAATTAATAATAATAATAATAATAATAATAATAATAATACTGAACACCTGCTCATTTATAAAGCTATCCAATCATCCCATCAGCCAATGCTTTATCTAATGTTCTTATCAAACATCAGAATGGGGAAAAGTGTGATGTCTATGACTTTAACCATGGCATGGTTGTTGTATGGCCAATATCAAACCTCCCCTTTATCTTTAAGATTCTGGAAAAGATAGTAGCGGAGCAGCTATGCTCATATCTATATAGAAATGGCATACATAAACTGTATCAGTCAGGATTTAGGCCTCATCACAGTACAGAGACAGCACTCGTTAATGTAGTAAATGACCACCTATTGGCCTCTGATCAGGGTTGTGTAACTATGCTTGTATTACTTGACCTCAGTGCAGTTTTTGTCACCACTGATCACGCTATTCTTCTGCACAGATTAGAAAATGTAGTAGGAATTAAGGGCACAGCTCTCTCCTGGCTCAGATCCTATCTGACCGATCGGTATCAGTATGTAGACTTAAATGGTGATTATTCTGCATGTTCTCTAGTGGAGTTTGGCGTTCCACAAGGTTCAGTTTTAGGCCAACTGTTTTTTTCCCTATACATGCTTCCTCTAGGCAACATAATCCGTAAGCATGGTATTAGTTTTTACTGTTATGCTGAAGACACACAGTTATATGTCTCAGCAAAACCTGATGAGATAAACCAGTTTACTAAAGTTGAGCAATGTGTGCAGGACATAAGAAATTGGATGCTGATTAACTTTCTTTTGCTTAATCCAGATAAGACAGAAGTTCTAGTCATAGCACCGCATTCAGCTAGAAGTAAGATTCTAGATCACTCTGTAACTTTAGATATCTTCTGGTTCCTTTCACTAGAACCGGAAGATATGAGCACATCACACCTATCTTATCTTCACTTCATTGGCTCCCTGTGAAATTTTGTATTGATTTTGAAATACTACTTTTGACATATAAAGCATTAAATGGTCTCGCGCCGCAGTATCTGAGCGAACTGCTAGTGTCTTACGATCCACCACGCCTACTTTGATCAAAAGATGCAGGCTGCTTATCAGTACCACATATTATTAAAAAAATACAGCTGGGGGCAGAGCTTTTTCTTACAAAGCCCCAAAATTATGGAATAGACTTCCAATAGTGTTCGGGACTCAGACACAGTCTCAGTGTTTACGTCCAGGCTAAAAACCTATTTATTTAGCCAAGCATTTTTATAAATAGATTTGCCATAGGTAAAGGAGCAGATCTGGGGGACTCATGGACGTAGAGTATTATGGTGAACTTGTATGTTTGGATGCTGTCTTCCTCACTCTCATTGATCACTCAGGTTTGCTGACAGTGAGGTGATTGTTTGCTTTACATCTCAGAAAGCCCTTATGTTTGTGTTTCCTTCTGGCTCTCCCTTTTAGTTACGCTGTCATAGTCATAGATAGTCCTGCTTGCACTCTAGAGTAAATATACATTTACATTATACATTATGTGTTGTATACGATATGGGTTGGTGTGAGTAATTCAGAAACTGCTGATCACGTGGGTTTTTCACTCACAGTCGTTTCTAGAATTCGAGTGAGTAAGTGTAGGGTATACTTTATTTTAAATTGGTAACTCAAGTCACAAAATTATCCTTTGCTTTAAAATAATTATAATTTTAAAATTAGTTTGAAAAAAGTTTGAATATCACATTAGCACATCTAATACATGCATCAGGAATTCAAGAAAAAAAGTGTGGTTATGTGGGGGCTGTGCCCTAGTATAGATTTATGTCTAGCACTGCCCCTGCAAATCAATGTGGGAGTAATTTTGCTGGGAGTCATTTTTTCCAGCTGCACCGCTACGCTGGGTTTTAGGGTTCACCAACCTGCCAAATCCCATTTTAATCCCTGGGGTCGTGTGATTGCCGTGGCCCTTTAGGAACATTTCAGGCCAAAAATATAGCGCTATATGTATTGCTACTTCAGTCAAATCATTATCAAAACACCAGTGCCCCAGTTACACCGGCAGACCTACAGAACCCCCCCTGAAATCAGTATGTCCATGAAACGCCATGAAATCGGCAGCTGGAAGCATGAAGTACTCTAAAATCTACTCATAGAAGGCTGTGTTGACACAGTGGACCAACACTGGCTGAGAAATAAATAGAATTGAAACTGTATGAATAGTAATTTACTCAAGCTTGAAATGAAATATTCAAATAATTTGATTGTGGATTTTTTTTTCATGGGCTTAAAATATTTCAATGTGAGTAATGGCTTGAGACTACATAGGTTTGACTTTTCGAATTAAATTATAAAAAAAAATTCTTCCAACAATATTCCTTTTTATATAACTGTATATATTTAAGCTTCTGTGGCTGAAGCATCTCGATGCTGAGCATTTAAGCACATAAGGCACATTTCATAAACCTTTGTCTATTATTTTTATACAGACTATATGTAGTATCTACTGTACATGTTTTTCCTGTGTCCATTTAGGCTTCATTTGGGATCGCTATGTATGCTGGAGCTCTTTCTGACTGACCATCGGATTCTTGGTCACCTCCCTGACGTCCCCCCCCCAATCGCTCAGTTTGGGCGGGCAACCTGCTCTAGGAAGTGTCCTGGTGTTTAGTAACTTCTTCCATATATGGATTAGGGGTGGGGTATAAACTCATTGCTGCTGCACCGTCTTCTTCCATTGTCGAAGTGTATGTGAAGCCAAACACATCAAAAGTGGGACGAAACCGTGGCACCTGATTGAACCAAATATCTGCGCGGCCCAGTGGACAGCGCAGCGCGACTATCTGGAAAGCACAGAGATGATCTGGTTTATTCACGCAGCGGACTAAGTTGAGCAGCGCTGCTCGAATCACAAACCTGCACGACCCACTGTTTTTTATTTAAAAACTATTTAAAATGTCAGGACTGTTTAATAGTTTCCGCCTTGCCATGCCTGGTTTGTACGTGAGCATCCCAGGGGGGTAAAATGTATTTTGATGGTCGGCGCGGTCTATTTCTACCAGAGGTTTGTGATTCGAGCAGCGCTGCTCAAGTTGGTCCGCGCTGTGCGATCCACTGGGTCTGGATATTTGGTCTGCACACGCCGGCTCAATCGGGTGCCACGGTTTCGTCCCACTTTAGATGTGTTTCGCTTCCCATAGAAGTGAATGTGTATTGCGTGGTTACGTAGCATGCAAATCACGTGATCTCAACCGCGATTAAGACGATAGACCAAAACCTCTATCGGTTGACAAGTTTCTACCGGTTAACCGTGTCTACCGGTATATCGCCCACCCCTACAGCAAAATGTAGAAAAAGTATAGCGCTGTAAATACTTTCTGGATGCACTGCAACTCCACTTCCTTTTCAAAAGGTCCTACTCTGGTTCAAAACATGTCTACTATTTTCGTTATTAGAGAAACAGATTTACAAGAAAAGTTTACAGAAACCATAATTATTACAGATCAGGAAGGTAGATATGAGTAAAAATACCTTGAGTACTCTATATATTTATAGATGACATTATTCTGATTGTGGACTTAACCATCTTTAGATTCGAGGTTCAGCATAATCACTTTTAAAAACTTAAAAATATATATATATATTTAAATGAAAGACTTGATACTGAATCAGTGCTGAGTGCTTTTTTTAATGCATTTGTACCACAACCTTTAGGCCTCTTAGATGAACAACAGATCACGTATCCAATGAATACAGTATAAAATATGAAATTACAGCAAACAGGCAGTGGGCAAGAGCAGGTCCTATGTAAGTAGCATTTTAAAAACGCATTAAATATAAAACTAAAAGACATTCAATATTAAACTAGAGAAACGTCTCTGTACAAATGTGCAAGTTCCTTTGCAGTCTTCCAAACTGAATATTTTTCTCAAAGAAAAATATTCCCATAAAAGGCCTTTCATTTTAGCTTCAGGAAACAGACATGATTGACAGTTTAAGTGTCATAAATAGATAGGGTGAAGGTGGCGGGTTAGGAAGGGTTGTCTCCTTGCTGGCTGGTCACTGCGCATTCAGTGGGATTTCCTGTAAGGGAGGGAAAATAAAATTAGAGAAGTTTTTTTGGTTTTACAAAATTAAGTATACCCATTCATATGCATTTATAACACATTAGGCTGTGAAATAAAATGATGAATAAAGATCAATGTAATGAGCAATAAAAGCTTTTCTCTGGCCTAAATGCAAATAGTTCAGCTAAATGAGTTGCAATTTCATGCAAACATGTACACTTCAAACCAATGCCAAGATAGTAAGAGTTTGGGCACATGCTTTTTAAAATATTCTATTTGCACATCATGCAGATTGTGAAAACCTAATGCAAAGAGACCAAAAAACAAACAAACAAACATCACCACAAATACCTCTTAACATATAAATATTTGCTACAACTAACCTTCCATTTGGAGGTCTTTTATCCCAAAAACATTGAAATACTTAGACTGTGACAGAGAGGTTACGGTACAGATATAGGTAGAGAGAGAGAGAGAGAGAGAGAGATTAGCATCACCATGCTGGATACTCTACATAATAAAAACTGACTTCATAGAAGCTCATTTAATTAAAATGTGTCTATTGCGAGCCTTCTTAGGGTGTCTTTACAATTATCTGTCCACTTGTTAAATTCAAATGAGTTTAGCAGTTGGTATCAATAAAAAAATACCTCCCAAAAGCTGTGAGGTTGCTGCTAGTTGGCTTCAGAACTGAATTACACTAGAGTTCACTTGGAACCAGAAAGAGACCACCTAAATCAAATAAATGTCGGCTTGGTGGTCCAAGAAAAAAAAAAAAAAAAAGAAAAGAAAAAAAATTACAAAGGAAGGGGTAAACAAACCAGATTTTCCTTCACCCCAGATGTTCTGCATATTTGAAAGCACCCTTCTGCAGAGTTCAGTCACTTATTTACATTTGTTTTTAAATGAGTTCAAAAGATCCATAGTTTCTAAAATTCTTACACCTCAGTGTGCTTTTAAGAAGTGCACCAGGATTCCTGTCTCAAACGAGACATGATGTTTAAAACAACAGCAGCGGTGTCTAGTGTGATGTATAACACATGAGTCAGAAATACCACTGCTGTCAAACAAACAAAGGCCCATATTAAGTTTTTTTTTTTTTTTTTTTTTTGTGCTAGCCATGCACATTTACACCACTTACCAAAAGCAAATGCTGTGCTTTGAATTCACGGTCTCCCAAAATTCTCCCAAGTCTCTAAACTACGCTAAAACAAATCTGCTGTTTTTAAATCTGGCCTTTGGCTCTTTTATGTCTTAGCATCACCAACTCAATTCACTCACTCACTTACTCATCTTCTATACCGCTTTATCCTGTATTCAGGGGCCTGAGCCTATTCTGGAGCCTATCCTAGGAGACTTAGGGCACAAGGCACAGGGTGCCAATCCATCGCAGGGCACACACACATACACACACTCATACACCGATTTACACACTAAGAGCAATTTAAAAACACAGATTAGCCTAACCTGCATATTTTTGGATATACCCGGAGGAAACCCACCAAGCACGGGGAGAACATGCAAACTCCATGCACACAGAGACGGGAATCGAGCCTGGCCAGGAATCGAACCCGGACCCTGGAGTTGCAAGGCGACAGTGTTAACCACTACGCCACCGTGCCGCCCAATTCAATTTAATATAAATGGTCATTCAATTTAACAATGGTCATTGTCGCAAAGCAGCTTTACACAAGCAAAGGAAAATTATGGAAATGTATACAAAATGTATACATGATGAAATGTAAGAAAACATGAATGAATCAAAATGACCAAGATTGTCCCTGATGAGCAAGCTGGGGGCATCGGTGGCAAAGAAAAACTCCCTGAGATGGCAATAGGAAGAAACCTTAAGAGTTCGAAACTGAATTCTTGTAGCTGTATCGTAATGCAGAAACTAAGATGTGCTAAAAAAGAGTTATTTTACATCTTACTGCATCTCATGATGCTAGAACAAACCAAGAGCAGCTGACCGTATTTTGAATTACTTAACTCTTTTCAATGCACCACAGCATTAGCACTGTTCAAGTTCAGCAGGTGGGTCTGATGTACTCTATAAAAGATTGCTGGTGTTTAAATCCTCCAAAAGCTCATCACCCACATCACATATCAGACCCCCGTTCTGCAATGGTTTGGTTTCTCTCTTTTTACTGAATGCCGTAAGAGAAAATGCACCATATTTCCCATGCTGAACTGGTTATGTGAATAGGGTTATTGTCAGAGTACTGCTCCTCAAGCTTTAGCTCTTTGCATGGTCATGTTGACACTAGTCCAGGAAATGTGATTTCACTTAAAGCAACTGCTAAATGCATAAACATGGGTAGGCAGTGTATAAGCAATAAAAGATGGAATCACAGTGCGAGTGGTCCCATAACAACAAACATAATAGGTTGATTTAATGTGCTTATTCTAATGCGTTAACACCTCATACAGAATGACAAGTAAATCACTTGAATGTACCTAGGCACATAGTTAAAAGCCTTCCATTGGATAATTATTGCAGTGATTAATATAATTCAACTCTAAAACTTTATTAAACCCTAAATCACGCAGTAAGTAGCTTCTTATTCCTTAAACAAGCAAGTCAGAAGACATCCTGTGTTTCTAGCAAAGATGTTACTCTGTTTCAGCAGGGTCATATTATTGGGCTGCATCAAGCTAAAAAAATGCAGAGCTTGCTGAAAGTATGAAAACTGGGTTAAAGACTGCAAAACATAATATCAAAACCTGGAAAGATGTAGTCTAGTGCAACAACCATTAAAATAAAATAAGAGAAGAAATGTGGTAGCTTTTTAAGAAATAATTGTGATGGGTGATGTCTTAAACAGTTATAAATCTTCCTTATATTTCAGTACATTTAAATACAACATGGTTCACCGAAAGGTCATTCAGGCAAAGGAAACCAATATGATGTGTTATTGTTCCAGGGGGGTTAGGGGACAGACCTTTTTTACATGGTCACTGTGACCGTTTCAGTCAACTCAGGTTGGTCACAAATAACCCACAACTGATTTCAATCTGTACTGGTTTGTGATTAGAATAAACAGAAGTAAAAAACAGAAGTAAGAAACAGTGTACTCAATCATTAACTGACCTCAAGGTTTCCACGTGCTTTCTTTAACACTCTGTGAGTCACGGACACTACAAAAACATAAATGGTATTTACAAGAGTGAGACACGTCATTACAGGAGTAAGACAGGACTGCACGCGTTTTGGGATGTGTGTATGTATGCCTTACACTGATCAATGATGATCCGCTCCATACCCTCTTTGAGCTGATTGGTAGAACGCAGACGTTTGACAGCTCCAGTCAGCATCCGCTCCTGCTGAGACAGTCTGCTTTTTAGCTGAGTGATCTCACTCCTCAACACTTCATTCTGTACCGGAATATAACAAGGGACATGGACAGAACGAGAGAGAAATATGAAGAATAAAATGTATGTTTTAGGCAAAAGACTAAAAACAACACGTATGAATTATGTATATTTAAGTACAATTGTGTGTAGATGGTTTTACAGACGATCAGTGGATCATGCTGATTTTCTTCATATTCACATTTGCATTATTTATAAATAGGTTAATGATTACCAATTAGAATTAAAAAAGAATTAGGTCTTCTGCACTAAACCACCCAGTGATGCCTTTTATAAGGCAACTTGAATTTCTATATAATCAAGATTTTCATAAGTGAGCATTTACAAACTCAGGTGGACTTCCAGCATACAAATGTTGCTTTTTATAAGTAGTACAACGCACATTTTTTGCATAAAAGATACAGTAAAAAAAAAAAAAAATCTATTTCTGCATTCAGTTTGATAAATGAGGTCCAGCATCCAGAGGCAGATTTAAATAATGCCGAGGAATTTCCACATTAATGAAGCCAAGTTTCAGCCAATGTTCAGAATGTTCGAAGTCGAAACTGTTATAGATGTTTACACACGCGCAAAATGTGTGGATGTGTGTATTACCTGCTGTGTGTGTGTGTGGTCTCCTGCAGGAAGTGATACTCGCCAGAGCAGTTTTAGCAGTCGCCCAGCTTCCTCCAGCACCTGCTGCATGGTGCTCACACTGCCCGAAAAACCTGCACATTCCACCAACTAACACACACACACACACACATCTAATCATTAATATGAAATAATACAAACAGGCTGTGCAAAGTATGTACAACTGTAGTAGTAACATGCACAAGCAGTAATAGATACAGCATATGGCTGGATGAAATAGGATCATTTCTATGTAATATAATTAATATGATGTATTATAAAGAATGTGTGTGCGTTTTTATTCCGTCCTGTAAGGTGTCTTTAATGTGTGCACTGATCCTGTCCTATAGATGCTTTTAAGTATTTTAATTGTCATTAAGAAAACCTTCTGTTTTGCTTTAGTCCTTATCCATGTTTAGACAAGAGCTTTAGTCATCTAATCTACGTCACAACTTCGATTTAGCTAATACTGTCACATAATCAGCGTTTGTATAAAGAGTTTGGGAGATTTAAACACCAGATTCTTTTTCAGAAACTGTAAGCTTCTTTCAGTTACTGCGAGACTCAAAATTAAGTTGAATTTTAACTCACTAAAGAGGAAACACAGTCATGCTCATCAGAATTGCAAAAAGTTTCATTAATGATTTGCTGAAAATATTTATTTTTACACTGCAAACATTTCTGCCACTAACAGACCATCAGGAAGACCATGACCATTTACATCTTATCTTATTTCCTACAGAAATGCATTAAAGTCTCTACTAAAAACAATATCCTCTAGCTAGTACGTACCAGTACTATGGGCCAAAAATACAAGACAGTAAAGCGGATGAAAAACTGCCTCAGAAGGCAAGTTGGACATGCATATGTATAATTCATGAACTTTCCCAGTTTATTTTTAAGCAAAAAAAAAATATCCCGTAGTTTAATCTAGTAGTGGGGTTTCCTCTGCTGAGATTTGTGTGTGTGTGTGTGTGTGTGTGTGTGTGTATTCTGACCCTGTCCTGCAGTTGTTGATCCATGGCTGCAGTGATTCTCTTGGCCTCTCTGATCTGTTTGCTGAGAGCGCTGTAATCCTCTATAAGGCCTAGAACATGACGCCCGTGACGATCTGCCCACAGTCGGTGACCGGGAACCAGGCGGGACAAAGTCGGAGAACCACCTTGCTCAGAGCTTCCACTGTCTATGTACATGCACAGAGAAAAAGCACTGTCAGTTTCACTGGAACTAACCTGTAATTTATATGCAGGTAAAAATTTATATGATGGGAGAAAAATATAAGTTCATGCGCTTATACATGCAAATTCACAAAACAGAACAATGTACCATATGCAACGCTAGACAGGTCTGTGTGTGAATGCTGGCGTAGCATCTCTGAGTTAACTCCTTCATCTGACAGACAAAGAGAGAGGCTATAACAGCAGAGCCGCACTATAGTATAACAAACAAATACAGAATATAAACAACGTAATGTTGGACATGGAAACTTTTAGGAGTCATAGCAAAACTGAAACTTGCTTGCCTGTTGGTCACAACTGTTGGTCGGAGTTTCTAAAAAGTGACAATGCGGAGCGGAAAACCACAAGAGAGCTACATGTGGTGAACAGTGTATTGAGTAACAGCTAAAAGCTAACTAACCCACAATACTCAAAGCACCGACCAGAGTATCAAGCTGCCAGATCAAAACATAATGGAATCCATACACTCAGAGGATGCTTATCTCTAAGCAAAGACAAAAAAAAAAAAAAAACGTAGACATTTTATGATTAAGCTGACATGCAACCCCAGACCATAAACGACTGGGGAAATTTGATTGTTTATATGCGTCATTAGAATAACACCAGATGAAAATTCAGCATTATGTTCTTGGAAAAGCAGATTAGTGATTCACCACCGAATATAATTTTATGCAGTTATTTACAATCCATGATTCCTTTTCTTCTTTTTACATGTTGGTGCTGGTTTTCTAAATTTAAATCTTCATTCAGGTGATTTTTAACCATTCTGTCATATCACTGGCTCCGGTTTCTATTCAAATGTTTTTAATTTCTTTAGCCACAGTCCTTGCTGAATTTCCTTATTATAACAGCTCATTAAGGTCTGTAACCGCAATTCCATATTTTACTTCTCTATAAAGTCATCTAGTCATCTTCTATACCAATTTTTCCTCTATACAGGATCACGGGTTGGGGTGGGGTGTGTCTGGAGCCTACCCCAGGAGACTTAGGATATGAGGTGGGGTACATGAGTGCTAATCCGTACACACACATACACACACACACACACACACACACACACACACACACACACAACGGGCAATTTGGGAAAACCAAAGTTAGCCTAATGTTTTTGTACTGTGGGAGAAAACTGGAGTACCCGAAACCTGGAGGTTCAAGGCAACCACTAAGCCACCATGCCACATTTCTCTATACAATCTGGGAAAAATATGCCATAAATAACACAAATTAAATTTGAGCTGTGTTTTATGAAGGCAGAGTCTTTAGCTATTAAACAAAAATGATTGTGCCGTATCTGCGATTTTGTTTTTTTGCTATGAAGCCATATTTTGTGTTGTGTAGTGTTTCCAATATTTTGGACGGGATTAAATTTATGATACAACTTGTATATGATGTATGACTCATGGCAAACAAGTGCAAATAGGGTGCAGTGAATTGTGAGTTTTTTTAAGATTACTTCAGAACTACACAATAAAGAGGTGCACTGCCGCCTAGAGGACTGAAACAGAAGTGCTGATGTAAGTCAAATTCAAATTTTATTTGTCACACAGTCATAAACAGTACGATATGCAGTGAAATGCAACAGACTGAAAATGGAAAAAATGTCTCCATGATCAAATTTAACCGTCCCATGCATTGTGACTTAACAAGCTAACTAATTGGTGCCTACAGTATGTGATAAAGACGTCATGCACAGAGTACGCTACAAGTGATGATGCCTTGACAGAAGTTGAAAATGTCTGATAGACTGAATCAGTTTTATTGTGATTATTTAAAGTTACCACCAGATATGGATTTGTGTTTGTATACCTGCTTGAGAGAGTAGATAGTTGATATTGATAGTAGATGGAGGATCTGGTTGGCTGACTAGTTGTTGTTCCAGTTTGTGTCTCAGCGCTGTGTTGGTCTGGATACTTCTCTCCAGCTGCAGACGCAGACTTCGTACTTCACTCAATAACTCCCTTAGATCCACTTCAGAGGACTCAGAACCACCACGCTCCTCTTCTAGACATACACAGGCGTGTTATATATAAATATTGTACCGCTTTTTGATCTCTGTGTGTTTGTGTGTTTATTATACCTGTGTGGGTGTGTATTGAGCTCCTGATCTGTTCGTGCACTTGAAGTTCAACTTGTACAGATTGTAGAAGCTGTTGTGTGTCTGCCAACTGCTGCTTTTGGAGATTTTGCTCACACTGCAACCTACAAAAAGACCATTATTTTACTCACAGACAATATTTAATAGAAACCTCAGTAGGTCATTACCACACTGCAAGATGCACATCCCTTTTTAGAATCTCTGGGCCTTTTGGTGGCTATCCAAAGTAACCAAGGCCATATTTCACATCATTTTATATAAGCATGTGAGTAAATCCACTCCTTAATCTATACCTCTTTATTCTGTATTCAGGGTCTTGGGCGCACTCACACGCTCATTTACGCACTACAGGCAATTTGGAAACACCAGGTAGCCTAATCTGCATGTCTTTGGACTGTTGGAGGAAACAAGCTGTCCTCCCGCAGTCCAAACCTGTAGGTGTGTCATTAAATGCTCTCCCAAAAACAATATTCATTACCTGAACAGGCTGTTCTGCAAGTGTGCGCATTCCTCACGCAAGGTTTCACACTCTTTTCTGCTGAGCTCAAGTTTGGCAGTGCGTCTGGACAAAGTCTCCCTCAAACAGTCATTCTCCTTCTGTTTGTCTACACAAACACACAAAATACGTTCACAGTTAATTAACATTTAGTCCTGCTCTATTTTTGTGTGTGTAATATTCTAAAACAACAGTATCAAGTGTGAATATAAATGTCAAATATTGGGTGTACTGTATATACCTCTGGCTGCCTGGTTTAGCTGTTCTTTAAGTGTGTGGTTCTGAGCCCAAAGGTAACGCACATCACTATTCAGCTTAGTCGAATCTTGTGACCCAGAAATAAAGATGTGTGTATCTGCTGAGAAATAAAATATATAAACTTAATAAATATGCATCAAACTTTGATGCAAATATGCATTAAACTTAGAGTTGATATATATTGTGTGTGTGTGTTAGGGTTTGTGTGAGGGTGTACCTGGGTCTCTCTCAGCCTGCTGAAGTTTTCTTTCTAGCTGCTCTCGGAGTCTTTCATTAGTGCGTATTGTTTCCTCCAGACGCTGACGTAGAGCTCGAACTTCCTGGAGGTGCTCCATTAACAAATCTGAGAGGAAATAAGAAAAAAGTTTAGTGTGTGTTTATATATATATATATATATACATATACACACACACATATACATACATACACACACACAGGAGTTGGACAATAAAACTGAAACGCCTGATTTTAAACCACAATAAATCATTAGTATGGTTTAGGGCCTCCTTTTGCAGCCACACGTCTTGGGAAGGACAGATACCCTGAAAGTCCTGTACAGTGTCCAGAGGGATTCTAAGACATTCTTCTTGCAGAATAGTGGCACATGTCACTACGTGACGCTGGTGGTCCGGGTTAGCACTCAATTTTTGTCCTCAGATATGTTACCCATAATGTTGTGTGCATTGCAATATTGTAAGCAAAACCGTGCTATTACTCTGCCAATTAAACCTTTACACTCTGCTCTTACTGGTGGAATGTGCAATCAATGAAGATTGGCCACCAGGTTGGTTAAACTTAGCCATGAAACCTCCAACACTAAATTGGCCAGTGTTTCAGTTTCTTTGTCCAACCTCTGTATATATAAATACACACACACACACACACACCTGGGCTGATGCTTGCATGGGCTGCTTCCTGTTGAGCCTGCTGGCTATCTGGAGCTTGGCTCTGGGAGTGTGTAACTAATGAGCTGCTCTGAGTGTGAGCATGTTTGGTTTCCGTGGGGCTCTGACTCTGTGTGTGCGCAAGGATGGAGTGAGTGAGGTCAAGCTCACTCCTCAGTGTGGCATTAAGCTCTTCACTCTTTCTCAGTTGTTCTTGCAGACGGCCGTTATCACATTGTAGATTAAAAAGATTTGCCTCATCGCAACGAGACCTATTCAAGTCATCTTCCACACAGACAGGTGAAGGTCGGGGTTCAGCGTCAGGAACACACTTGACACTGGATTTCTTCATGCCTATAAAAAAAAATATATACAACTATTTATATATATATATATATATATATATATATAGTTATGTCTGACACTTCTATACACATTGAACATAAGATAGTAGAAAATCTAGCAGCTGATAATCAACCAAGTCGGGTCAAGATATAGTCCATGTTGGTTTACACTGTAACAGACCGACCATTCTTACAGATAAAACAAAAATATGCCAGATAATAGTGAAATCTAGACTGAAATCCAAAATTGTCGAATGTTTGGTTGTTCACAGACCTAATTTCAGGAAGCTTCCGTTGTCCTGGAGACTGATGCTTCCTAAAGCACATCTATGATTAAAACCACCCGTGCACCTTTCTGATAACAGGCTCTCTACGCAATCATTCTAGTTTTAAAGCAGAAACCTGAACTTATCAGCCCCAGCCCTGACTAACCACTGGCTGATGAAGCATTAAGAATCCCAGTAAATTACCTCATAAGAGAATGAAAGAAAGCCTCAGCTGTACACAGCCCTCAAAGTACAAAAATCTCTTTATTTACCTGATCCAACCAAGGTTTTAGCAGAGATGTAAGCCTTGCAAGGGTGTTTAGGCCCGCTTACGCTCACACACCAAGGCGCTCTGGAATAAGAGGCTAAACCTGATAGGCCTGGTGAATAATATATTTTCAAGGACTGCAACTGGATACCATTCTCATCACTTGGACGACTATGCGACACAAAAAACTGAATTGATGGGAAAAATGAGTGCAATTACACCAACTGGTGCATTGATTTTGATTTCAATAACTGGAGGAAAACGTTGCAACTTTCAGAGCAATAAACGTTGGTAAAAGTGAATAAGTAAGAGCAGAATATTTGACATTTGACCAGTATTTTATATTTGATTCTCTAAATCCAAACAACCTTTACACATTGTGTTCAAGTATTTTATTTTAAATGAATTAAATGTTGCTTATAATAAATCGCAACTTGCAATATGAATAATGCAATACAAGTACGTAAGTATCTCCTCAACTGAGATATCTTTAGTGATTGATTACTCAAATTTATACAATTCCTATTAATCTATCAAAGTTAAAATTATGTCCTCACTTGATATTTTTACAAGTAAATGGCCATAGTCTAGGCACGGTGGCACGTTAACGCTGTCGGCTTGTATCCCAGGGTCCGAGTTTGATTCCCCCCTCAGTGTCTGTGTGCATTGAGTTTACATGTTCTTCCCTTGCTTCGTGGGTTTCCTTCGGGTACTCCGGTTTTCCCAAGACATCTGGATTAGGCTAACTGGCGATCCCAAATTGGCTGTAGTACGTGAATACGTGTGTGAATGTTGACCTGAGGTTCTATCACAGTCGTAAAATGTGAATAAACACAATGGTAATTACCGTTGGCCTCCACTGTCCATAGTTGGATAGATAGAAATGGCCATAGTGTCATTAATATACCCAAATCCATCATCAATATTGATACGTCCCTACGTTATCCACAATGCTAACGTCTATCCAAGGCAGGATTTTAGACAGAGTTCTGGAAAATATACTGGGAAGGGATTTGTTCTTTAGATCATTTATGGCTGTGTGTAAAGGTGAGTGATACCTTCAGTTGCTCTCCTGGAGGTGGGTGTGTGAAACTCGTGCAGGCTGTCGTGTACAGAAACAGTGCTGTCGTTAGACATCCTGTCACTCATCTCAGATTCCAATTCCTGATGCATACTGTAAACTTTGCCATGCAGCTGATCCTTTAGCTGCTGAATGAGCTTCTCCTTTTCCTGAAGCTCTGTAGTTAACCTGATATACACGGACACAAACAACTGATCAAAAGACATCTAAGCTACTACACACATGCTCTTGAATCCAGATTCAGCTGCTACAAACAACCATGCTCATGAAACACAGCTCGGAAAATCCACACTACAATTATCTGCCCTAGATTTTTGGTTTTTAAAAATAAACCAAAAATCTATATTAAATGAAAGGATGAATGGATAAAATGTATGGGATGTCATCGTTTAATAAATTAAATTAAAAAATCTGCTTAAAGTGTGAATAGCCCTCTACTTCAGGTTGGGACACATCACACCAACTTGTCATTGTATATTTTCCTATAACAGCACACCTTGATATGTTTTATTCTTTAAATAATAAGGTCTCAGAGTTTTCAAAGGGAGAATCCAAATCTGTACAGAATAGTGTAAAGAAACAACATGGTACAGTTTGACAGAACAGCTCATATTAGGTTTTCATTTGGTGTTTAGCATGTGTACACACATTAAATTTGAAACAAAACACACAAGATGTTTCAGAACTACCCCAGGCATCCTATGCTTAATTTGTCATGGAGCAACAAGAAAACAGGCCACACCTGGCCATGCAAATGCTTGTCGGCCACTTGTTCCACTATTTATAAGCCTCCCCAAAACATATGTGTCTGTATAAAAATCTGTGTAATTCCTGAATGGTTAATGCCATGCTTTTGCCAAGTCCCCTAAATTACAGCTGAAAATCTTGACTTCGCTCACATCTTGAGTTTTTTATTTCAAATTCAAGGCAGTGGTATTTAGAGGTTAAATGCCCCCCAAAAAAATTTTATGGGCAAAAAAAAAAAAGCATATGGGTCAAGCATGCATTGGGGAGAGACACGTATTGTAATGAAATTAGAAGTTAATTCCTCATACTCGTAGAGGTCAAGGTAATTAAAGAATACATTTTAAATATGTTAAAAATAGAAGTAAAATCAAGACTAAGAAAGAATAGTGAACTCCAAGCGCGCACACACACACTGCACTCAGGCTATGGTGCTGGGTCAGCCCCACTCACAGATGTGCATGCTGTTTAGTCGATAAAGCAAGGTTGTGGTTCTGCTTGCACAAATAGGTGATCTGCGACTGGTGCTGCTCTCTGTCATGGTCTAGCCGACTACGCAGCCACTGCAGCTCCTCCAGCAGCCACTCAAGCTTCCTGACACAGCAATGTTGTTTAGTAAGGGCACTGACTGGCTAAAATTAGCCAAACTACTGGTGTAATGTAAAAGGCTTCCACAATCATAGATTATATCTTTCCAGGGTATAAAGTAGCTGCCAAGACTGGGACATACATTTATAATGCATATAAACACAACCCATTTTTGAAATGCCTGCATAAGAAGTGCACTGGTGCTGACGTAAATGTCAGGTGCGTTTAGTTTTTCTCGCATGCATACAGTATGCCTGGGGACTCACCTCTGAGCTAGCTCTCGGCTTAGAGGCTCGTCTTTTTCTACACGGTCGTCTTTTTCTGCTGGTGAAATAAAAACAATGGTTAAAATTAAGAAGCCAAAGCTACTCATTAAAATATATTAAATATTTTACAGACATTTCTGATGAAATAATCTATTTTTAACAAAGATGCATATATTTATAGCTTTCCAAGAACTAGTCATATAACATTTAAACTACACGTAGAGTATACATACAGCGATGAGAAAAAATAATGTGCATCCTCATTTATTAAAAAAAAACTTGTATGATAACTAGTTGGGATTTAATTTAGCATGCTGCTGCTGCTGCTGCAAAGTAATCAACAGGGTGGCCTTACAGCGACAAGCACACAATGATACCAGCTTACTGCTGAAAACGGAAAGTGAATAGCACTTTATAAATTACACTATAATCTTGAGCAGCATGTGTTAAATGCCAAGTTTTGTTTGTTTACTGCATTAAGGTGGTGGTTAACTCTACATGTTTTCAATCCAAGTATATATTCAGTCTACAGCCGCACTCAAGTCAAGCAAGAGTCCAAAAAGGGTTATGAGCTATTTAACATGCAACTCAATTGTGATTTAAGTCCCTAACCGGCATCACCATCTCCATTTTGTGTATTGTCATTTCCTCACCTTGATCCAGTTTATCGAATAGGCAGAGACTCCGGTCCAGGTGTTTCTGGAGTGTTGCATACGGGGTGCTCTGCCTATCGTTGGGTTGCATCAGATCCTCTAGTGCCTCTCGAAGCTCCAGCAACTGTCTGCGCTGTTGAACACCGAGTGTACGCGAGACTCTAATTTGTTCACGCAACTCACACAACTCTCGTGCTTGAGACTGGACCAGAGACTCCATCCTGCAGAAAAAATTGAAGGGTGTAATAACACTATGTGATCTGTACTGTGCCCAAATTCGTTTGATCAGTTTAATTGGTTAGGGTTAAAAATTTCTTATGCATGCATATTTCAGTTTACTGAAAATCACTGCAATGGATAATTGTTACGTTCATAAGGGACACAAGAGGGTCACGGTCGGAAAAGGACTCCAGACAAAGCTACAGGGCAAATAAAATCATGAACTCCATTGCACTATGTGAGAGCACATTCTCTACAAGACAAAAATCCGCATCGAGATGACATAAGAATGGTCAGGGTCAGAACAATAAGCGTGAGGTGAGAGTAGGACAGTGACTGTAGGATTTCTTTTAAACATTATTGTCAAAGTAATCCATCCCAGTGAAAAAAAAAAGCCTGAATGTAAAGATGCAATCTATTATTTAAAATAACCAAACAAATAGCTAAAACAAAATATTCTCCTAAATATGCTGTATACTCTGACAACGAATCATAGGTGAGTTTTCTCACACTCACTTGGATGGAGAATTACAATTACTCCTGTTGATGGTATGCTCTCTCTCCAGTTCAGTGGGTAGATGGGAAATCTGAGCCTTCGTTGCTGCTCTTTCCTCTTCTTCCTCACAGCTTGCAGTGCCAGAGGTCACACTCAGAACCTTGGAAGTCGGATATTTCTTGGGCAGCAGTCGCCGGAGATGTGCAATGACCTTATGTTGACTTTCAACTTGTGCCCTGAGTTGCAAGAGCTCATCAATGTGGGCAGATTTGGGGCCAGATTTTGGGTCGTGTGGCCGGGGAGAGCTAAGATCAGGGGAGCTCGGATAAGACGGGCTGGATGCTGTAGTGTCCAGATTGTCTGCTGAGGTGAATCCAGAGAGAGCGGGGTCCAAACCAACAACACCATCTACATCTGAGACGCACAACGCCCGAAACAAACATACACACAACAGGTATACATTAATTATTTACATTTCAGATTCAAGTAAGTGGATTCTGAAGAAAGAAAAGAAAACCATTAGTCTGAACCTGTTACACCAGGAAGGCAGAAAATGAAAAATAAGATCATTTAACAGCTAGGTTTGAAAACCAAAGCAGTAAACCACACAAGTTTAATTCAGCTCCACAAGCCATGCACAACTGATAGTAAGCATTAGGAATCTTTTCATTATTTCTTTAACATGCACCATGACATGCAACAGAGATGCAGAGTGCCTAAAACATGCAATATTCTGTACACATTTTAAAGAATTGATTAAATTTTTATTTAATATTTGAAACCGGCTGTCACATGACGGCTATGAATCTGAAAAGGTGGAACATCTGCAGCTGAACATGCTTGAAGAACAGCGCTAACTGCCTGCTTTGAAAAGATTAAAAGACACTTCTGTGACTGAAAAGTGATTTATGATTCGAAGAAGTGCTAGAGCGATCAGATTCCCAGAGTATGTGCGAAATAGAAATAGTGAGGAGTTAGTGCCAATTCCTTCTGGTCTACCTGTACTACTGCCCTCCTCTCTTTCCACCTCCGTCTCACTCCTTCCACTTGTCTCGTAGCCGAGGTCCTGTGCATCCACCTGAATGCCTTTATCATCCCGTTCACCGTGAGGTGCTAGGATGCACGGGCATAGGTGAAAGCAGCAACGACTTGAGAGTGATCCAGCTTCCAAATGATTGCTTAGAGCATGCTTTGTGGTTATACTTAATTAACACATTTTACATGTTTACATAGTGGTGTAAACACAACTTCCTATCCCTTTAGCGTCTTAATCATGAGTGTATGCCTAATAGACCTACAAGATAAAACGATTTAGCATGCTTTAGCTTTAAAAGGTAATTTTATTAAACTTTAAGTTAACCACTGCTAACCACAAGAAATCAAAATGCTAATGTAATCAACAATGCATGACGGGTAACAGTTGCCAATTAGCAAATGTGTGTTTAACGGCTATTCACAGCAGGGTAGTTTATACTTGGATTACATCTGATGCTTCCTTTTTTTTAGTTGACCCATCATTTAAAGGGTATAAGTGAGTCTATTCTTACCTTTGCGTCGCTCTGAGTTTTTGTCCCTCTTGGATGAGCCCTGCAGAGCAATGATGGACTGAGCTGTAGCCAGTTTCTCCTCCAGCTTCTGACACATTTTCTGCTTCTCTTTAAGGGCCCTCTGCAAGCTCCTCAACTGGGCAACATCCTCAGGATTTTGCCCATCACCTCCCTTAAGGCCTCGTCCTTGCTCAACTTTAAGCGCCTCCTCCAGCTCCCGAACTTTCTGAGCATAGTGTTTAAAGATCTGGACGAGCAATGTGAGATTCTTGTGGAGGTTCAGGTTTGGACTTCCCGAATGATCAGGATCCCAAGATTCTGATATATTCTCCTGTCCCTTTTTCTGCTGTCCTTGGGAAATCGGGGTGCTTGTCTTCTGTTGTGCAGCACCTGAACTCTGTAAGACATGCTGTACTGGTTGGTGTTGGAGTGGACCCACAATAGTGCTGTGACTCATATCTGCACTGCCGGGATGCCCAAACTTATCTCTTTCCAAAAGTGCCCTCTGTAGCCTGTCAAAGTTCTGTTCAAGATCGGTGTTAGTCGAGATTTCAGGAGTATGTGGGACCTGATCGGACCTTGAACCGTAATCTGCAAGAGACCCGACAGCTTGTTCTGCTGCTGCAATACACTCAGCCAGACATGCAGCCAGTCTGTGCTGTCCCTCTTCATATTCATGTACCGTCTCCTGTTGTGGACTTGCACACTTGTGGCTGCAAATCAGTTCCTGGCCTTTGGTAGCACCGGTGTGTTGAGCAGACAGTTTCGTAATGGTTTCTTCTGCAGTCCTGAGCTTTTCCTGCAACTCCGCATTCAGCCTGCACTGCTCCAACAGTGATTCCTGAAGGGTCTCAGCTTGGCGTTGCAGGTCCGGTACTGAACTTCCATCTGGGAAATGCAATTCCTTGAGAGTGCCAGTGGAAGTATTTTTCTGCTCCTGTAGGACCTTGATCTGGCTGAGCAGGCCCTCAAGCCTGTCACACAATGCTTGTGGGTCATTCTGACCAGAGAAGTGGCTTACAGGCATATCAGCTGAGATCAGTGATGCAATTGCAGCCTCGACCATGTTTAAGCATTCTAGCAGCTGAGCGTTGATTTGATCTTTCTCCTGCACATCTTTTTCAAGCTCAGTGCATTGCTGCTGCAGTGATGGATCAGATCCCAACCCAGTCTGCCCCAGCCCGCTTTCAGAATCCAGGTTACAAGCTGTAAGGTAAGCAATTGTGGACTCTGCTGCATGCAAGGCTTCCAGGTACTGTCCATTGATCCGTTCCTTCTCCTGAAGCTCAGCTTGGAGACCTTCCCAATTCCGCATCTGAAATTGCAGCTGGGAGATGAGACTTTCCTTCTCCTGACACTCCTGGTTCAGTAACTCCAACTGAGACAGGAGTTCTGATTGTGGAAAGTCAGACACTGTTTTCGAATGTTGCCTGGCGTTACAGTTTTGTTCAGCCTGTTCAGGTTGTGTGTTTCGTCTGGAATCCGAATCCGAAAGAGCATCTAAGCTGCTGCCTGGAGAACTTTGAAGGACTGCATCACTGAGGGCTCTGCTCCTTACACTGGGCTGCTCTGAATCTGTTGTGCTAAAGTGCTCAGTACTTTCCTCTGTCTCACGCTCATTCCTGTCCCTTTGCTTTGTGGGTCTTACTGCTACTGGTAGCCGTGATTTGGTGTACGCCTGCAAAAAAATGATTATAGTGATTAGATAGATGATATAAATGATTATAGTCCTGCAGTAAAATAAAACAACATACAACAATACCTTATGTACAGAAAAACAAAGATGTGCTCAAGGCGAATCAGTGACAGACACTCACTTTTACAAGTGTTTATTTCTTTGTATATATTTAGTTTAAATAAAAAATCAAGGAACAGATTTAGAGTTTGGGGGGGGGGACCAATTTAGTTACATATCGCAACCCTTTTATGAGGAAATTCATGTATTGTGGCCTACTGACCGCAAAACTGAATGTTTTTCATTATAATTTTATTTACACGTTTGCATTTCAGGTGGTAAGATGTTGAAGTTCCTCTATAATCCTGAAGGTAGTTTACTTTTATTCGTACATTCGCAGGCAGCACAGCATCCTGTTAAGTAGGAGCAAATTATTTGCTAGGTTTGTTGAAAGTCTTACAAAATCTAAGAAAAATTTTATATTAATTTGGTATATTCATAAAATCATGATACTTACAAAATCGCAACACAAATCGAATCAGCACCTAGGTATCGCGATATATCGAATCGGATGTTTCCTGCTGATTTCCATCCCTAAAGCATATATTATAAAATCTGTTTAATAATAGAATTTAATTGTTGTGGGCCTCCATATAAGTCCGTTTGTGTATAAGATGCAGGAGAAATTTGATAAACAATTGGACTATTCCTATAATCAGATTACTGGTCAATGTTTGTCACAATGCAATTTTTACACACACACACTGTAGTGTTCACTGTAAAACAAACAAATAAATTATAATTTTGGGACAGAGTTTTTTTTACAAAAAAAAAAAAAAGACATGCTGTACACGGAGACTTCAGACTTACTGCATGCTTCAGGTTTTTGTTCGACTTTCTGCTTTGGTCCGGTCTGCCTTTCTTTTTCCTTTCTTTCTCCTCTTCTCGTTCCCTACCCTCGTTTCTTTCTCCGTTCTGCATCTCCTTTATCCTGTCCTCTAGACTGGCAGCATGCCTCTGAGTGATCTCATACTCCTCCCGCAGACGCTCCATCTTTTCAGCCATGCTGTCGAGCAGTTTTGTGTCAACCCCTGGCTCACTGTCTGTATTTGCTTTTGTATTGTGCTGTAGTTGCGCCTTTAACAGGCGTACAACTTTGCGGTGTCTTCGGGCCTCTGAGCGGAGGACTTTCACAGTCTGGTGCAGGTTATCGTGCTTGTCATTATCTCCAGAACTTTCTGTGCTCTCTCTGAACTCACCTGGGTTTTCTTCCTTTAAGAGCACACCAAGCTTTGACATTTCTGATCGTAGTTTATTTATCTGCTTCCTGTAACAGAGAGGGTGAGAATGCAAATGTGCCTGCTATTAAAAATCTTTAAAAAAAAAAAATACAACACAAAAATAGCTCATGCTTATAATTTTTTAAACAAAGACTAAATTGCCAACATGACTGTGGTCAATTTTAAAACCTACAGAATGCTTACCGGAGTTGGGGAACAGATTCTGCTCCACAGTCTTCAAGTAAAGATGCAAGTTCTGCTTGCTCAGTCTCACCCTTGGGTATCTGAGCAAATGAGGAGTTTCCATTATCTTTCTTCGGCAAGGGAGAACTTGCCATTCTTCTTTGAGCTTTAAAACTTTCATCAGCTGTCTCCTGGGAATAAAATACCAGAATAATATGTTCAGCAAAAACATAACTTTAGCTGTAGCTACTACTGTGCAAAACAACAGACAGAATCCAATCATTAATTGTACAGAAAGCGCACCTACAATGTATCCAGAAATATTTATTAGGCAGAGCTAGAGGGTAAGTGTACGCAACAAACTGCTTTAATTTTTTTTTTTAAATACTGCTCTCTGGAAGCAATGTATACAGTTAAACCTTGGGTTGCGAGCATAATTCGTCCCGGAAGCATGTTTGTATATCAAATCATAACAAAAACCACCAATTATAACAAAATATAAAACGAATTAACTTTCACTTTGGCTTTATAAGAATCGTGACTTGCGTTAGACTATTTCTTTTGCAAAGAGTGACAGCGCCCCCTTACCTTTACACCGGGGGAGGTTGGTCCCTCATTAGCATTAACAGCTAGTGGTCTGGTCAGTTCCTGCTGCTGCTATATTAATGGGATGGGTGGTAACACATGACTTGAGAACAAAAAACTCATGAAGAAAAATAATATAAAGAAAGCATACAATAATAGCTGGATGGAGAGGCTGCAGGTGGTTATGGACAAGAAAAACAGGCCAGAAAGGTAGAGAGAGGAGAGAACATGGGTTAGGAAGAACGGCGAGTTAGACAGAAAACAAACCCAACACACAAAGAAAAATCCATGCACACACACAGACCGTCAAGATCTAATTCATGAACTAATTTATAAACTAACACGGAAGGTAAAGGATAAAAGTTAGATTAAAAAAAGGGACAAGCATTAAGAAATCTACAGATGTTACAAAGATGTCAGTTTTATGAAATCAGGGAGCGTGCAACATTCTCTCCTGCTAAATAACAGTAACAAAATATAAATAAATAAGAAGTTGTTTACAAAAAGAGTGTCAAGTTTAAAGGATAAATTTGACTGTTAATTACCTTGCTGGGGGGTGAAAATCCATTTAGGTCATGATGGCCCTGTGACTCTCTCCTAGCATCACCCGTATCATCACTCTCTGCCAGCGCCAACCGTTTCTGCAGCTCTGCATTTACTGCCTGTAGCTCTGAGACCTTAATGAGAAAAAGAGAGAAAAAGAGAGAGAAGGAAAGAGAGATTAAACAGACCAGGACAGATTATTAGAAATAATATAGAAAATAGATAGAAAAATAAAACTTAACATATTTATGATTGAGATCGAATGGTAAGTTGGGAAAAAGAACAGATAGTCAATAGTTTAATATCTTTTGCTTTTTATAATGATGATGTGAAGCTCACCTTTAGTCTGAGTTGTTCCACAGATAGATGCTGTAGGTCTTCTTCTTGCCCCTCCCCTATACATATACTCATATAGGATGTCTGTTCCCCAATCAGACTCAGTGAGTCATCTGAAACGACCACCAGATTACTCTTAACATCAACCTCTAGGCATTTTAGTCATTAAGGGCCGAGACAGATTATCTAAGAAAATCCAAGAACTAACACCAGTCACTATTCGTTCTTTTCTCACTGCATATACACTTAATGGCATAACTAGCAGCACTCCCATGTTCTATATGATTCCAGATTCAGTGGCCATTTGTTGTTATATTAAGTTTTATTATTCTAGATTGTGCAGTATGGCTTCTGGGACTTGTGCTCATTCAACCACGATAATTAGTGAAATCAGTGACTGATGTTGGATGAGGCCTGAGATGCAGTCAGCACTGCAGTCCCCAGTTCAGTGGGGTTGAGATTGGGGTTATTCGCAGGCCACTTGATTACTTCTTCTTCAGCCATAGCTAACCAACTGTCTTCATGCTCTGTTTGGTCATAATGGTTATGTATAAAATGGACAAAAATGTATTTACCATGGTAAATGATACCAATGTTCAAGCTCTCAGCGTTATAACAATAAATTTGTTATAATACATTATTGTATTAATGCTATAAATTAAAGTCTGTCCACAGAAACAGTTTTTTTTTTTTAAAGGAAAAAAAAAAACATAGGACATTTATATAGCATTTTTTGGAAGGTTTGCCTTGGACCAGTCACAGATATTTAAAAATGATCCGAAATTCTTCAGGACAGAGGGCTTCATAATTCCTAAGTAAGATGACAACCTGCTAATCTTGATTCATTCTGCTGAACATCCTGATCAATAATGATTTATTATAATGTATGCATACCCTTGTCGTTGGCCTGCCCTACTCCTCCTCCTCTGCTCTGGATCTGGCCAAGTCTGGCTTGTAGAGAAGCGTTCCAACGCTGAGCTTCTTCCAGAGCATCTCGCATGTTCTCAAGCTCTGCAGGGTCTGCACCTAAACATATACACATATGAGTGTACACTCTAAAATCTGTAATCTAACTTAAAACAGCTATGTATTTAATATGATTTAAAAATACTCCTGATTGTGTGTCTTTTTTGAGGCTGTGCCATTTAAATTATTTGAAATCTTAATTATGTAACTGCAAAACACTATAAAAATTAAATGTACAGCTCATAAGTTCTGCCTTGTTCCTTAAAAAGGGCAACTCACAAAACATTGTTTTAATTAAAAGGGTTAGTCTGGGAAAGGGAATGGCTTGTTAGGATTTTTTATGTATTTGCGATACCGCTCACAAAAAGGGGGTGGGATGGGTCATTATGTGTCATATAGCATGTAATGTAATTTAAAGAGGTGGTGGGCAGTCACACACCGACATGGCAAGTATCAGGACTTCCCTATTCAGACACTTATTTTCTCTTGACGTGTTCTCTTTTCTAATTTTCCTTCTTTCTGTCTGATATATGTATATTAAAATAAGGTCATGTTGGAATAAACCAGAAATGCACAAAAGGATTATGGAAACTTGTTTGATACGTTTATCTCTGCATAGGTCCTACATGCTCTTCTCTACAGTCCCATGTTTAGTACTCGTAAAGAAATATGAAAGTGGTACTTATGATTTTTCATTTTTAACCCAATCCCTCTCTGCATGAGGAAACACAAGTGACCAGTATAAGACAAACTGTATGTTGAGACAGTATATTAATGGACTTTAGGTCAATTTTACTTGACTGGGCAATGAGTATGTGTGCATGTTTGTTAGTATGGCAGACACAGACACAAAAGCACATTTTATTTAATGTCTATATAATTTAAAGTGATATAAATAGTGACAAATCTAAAGAAATTCAGTTAAAGGGACTAAAACAAAGACAGATTAATAAAGAATGTTAACATGCATACAGATCATAAGCACAATGTTGGACAGAAATACGGACACTGAAAGTAAACAGTAAATAAACAGTGAAGGATCCAAAACAAATGGAAAAGGATGTAATGCAGACATCAAACAAAAACCCAGGATAAAGCAAGAAAGACATATAGCAGAGGCACAGTAGGAAAAGGGCCAAATAATTACTGTTTAATAGACTGAAAAAGTAATGTAACCAACAAACTTTTTTACTTTCTCAAAATACTGAATGCATCCAACATCAAAGGATTGCACAAAATCAGAACTGCCGTAAACAATGTTTCTCCAAAATGTAACCGTCTTGTTTTAATAAGCCTGGGAAGACTGTGGGTTTAGATACCGAGGTTCTGGCTGACAAGAGTGGAAGCCAATATGACCCTTTTTTGCTGGATCCTCACCACATTTAGCTTTGATGTACTCTGTACTATATACACATATTATATATATATTGTTTTTATATAAATTTTTTATTATTAATTCAGTGTAACTTAAATGCTAAAAAGTCTGTCCTAACATTCTGACTGGCCCTCGAGGTGTCTATTGTCAAGATGCACTTTGTAATTGACTGTCCTTGAGCTTTCTGTACTGCACCTTCTCTCTGATTAACTCTCTGGATTTCTTGCCGCAGCTGCTCTCGGAGCTCGTTGTTGTTACCGACGCCATCTTCCAGCTGCTGCCTGAGAAGTGCCACAGCAGCAAGTTCCAACTGTAATGCATGTAGCCGCTGAGCACTGAAGGGAAAAAAAAAAAAACATGTGCCATGCATAGTGTTACACAAGGTGTATAAGACCATATGAACAACACAATACATACATGAATAAAATACATATTAAATAAAACATTAATTAATACTAAATAACGAACTAAATAATTAAAGAATAAATGTCCATAAAATCCAAGCCTACACAGTCACTGCCACACACAAAAACAACAACAAAAAAAAAACATCTTAATTAAAGCAGGATAGAGAAAAATACATAACTGAGTTTACCATTTCACTGCTTAGTCACTAGGAGGTGCTAGAACTCGTGTATGTGTAGTTTGTAAACATAATCTGGGTTCTGCAGTTTCCTCCCACATCTGACAAATGTCTGCGGTCTAACCTGCTACTATAAATTGGCTTTTAGTGTGAATGCGTGTGCAAAGATTTTGAGTATAGTGCTCTGGGACAGGCTGACCACTCAACATAAAGGTAAAGATGATGAAGGAATAAATAAATGCATATAACAAAAGTGGATACTGTGTTCACTGTACTAGCAAGGATGATTCACCTGTCTTGCTCTTTGACCGTTTGAACAAGTTTGGTGTAGATCTGGTGCTCTTCCCTGAGGATGTGGTTGAGCTCTGCCTGCTCTGAGCACAGGTCACCCAGCGACACGTCCTGCTGGAATTAAAAGGTTTGTCACTTATTCACTGTAAAAGCATGCATTTATGCTACATTTAATGCCTCATATTTGTTTATGTACCTGCTGCTGTCTATCTCCTCCAATGATGGTACTTTCTCTCTGGGGAAGAGAGCGGAAGTTGAGCTCCTCCCCATAGAGGGGGGACTGCTGATCGACGGCTGTAGCTGACTGCCTTAACCCCATCTGGGCCAAGCGCTGCTGTAGCTCCTATAGAAAAGCCAAATATTAACAATAACAATACGCCAAAAAAAAAAAAAAAAAGGAAAAGATACTCATCTTGACTAGGATGTGACTTTTATATTTACTTTGTGTGGTGACAAGTAGTAAATGCAAGCATTTTATTGACAATGCTATATTCATCTAAATGAAACTGTCATGTTATGAGCAAAATAGCATTTGGTGCGAATGTGAGCATTTATATATAGTAAAACCTTGGATTGCGTGTTACTTAGTCTGCAAGTGTTTTTGCAAGAAGGAAAAAATTAAAAAATAAATTTTAACTTGATAAATGAGCAAGGTCTTACAACACAAGTAGGTACGCTTTGTCTGCTCCCTGTGATCACAACTGATCTTTCCCTCGCGCCCAGGATTGTGGGTTATTGTCCGCCATGCTCAGTCTCAGTGTGTGAAACTCACTCGTATAGTCAACGTCTCAGTGTGTGAGAGTCACTCGTATAGTCAACATCTGTGTGCGCATACTATTTGCTATAGCTTTTTGACCACGTGTGTGCGTGAAGCATTTAAAAAAAAAAATTACGCAACGATGGCCCCCATGAAGAAAAAGATGAAAAAGGCAGTAGCAGTGCAGAGATAAATCTGTTTAGTGACAATGCAATGTCACATTCCGCTAAATGCACCAAAGGAGGCTAAACAAAGTGCCATTGGATGGATTGCTTGTAAAAGTCGCACAAAAAGAAAAAAAAAAAAACAGTAAGCCAACTGATTCCGCTAGTAAAAGTCATCCTACACAATAAACACCCTCCTCCTTCTCTTTCTCTCACTCATCTCCATCAAACCAGCCAAACTTTTTTTTAAAAGTATAGTGCAAGTAAATTATTTCATATTTACTTTGTAGTTTGTATTGATCTTTTTTTTTTTATTAATTAAAATCTATTATTTCGCTTTGATATACTAGTGTTTTGGATTACAAGCCCATTTCCGGGACAAATTATGCTCCATATCCATGGTTTAACTGTATATAGAAACTATTATGTAAAATACACCTCGTACTCACCGTAATAATTTCGTCTTTAGTACTGATAGTGGATTTAAGAGACTGAAGATTGGCCGTTTGGCCCTCTAGTTGGCCCTCCAGCTCTGACACAGTGGACTGAATCTCAGCAAGTGACATCTACCAGACAAGAACAAAAAATAATCAAAACAAAGAATTTTGTTCATGTATAGGGTTTTAATCTATATCTGAAACGTAATATATTTTTCTGCCAGAGAAGTGCATACGCCCACACGCACCTTAAGCTTGTTTTCTCTCTTCAGAGCACTGTTGAGAGCATCTGTTTTCTGGGCAAGCTCTTTCTTCAGTATTACAGCAGGTTTCTTACTGACTGTAAGAGATGTCTCCAAGTTGTCCTCACTGTACTGCTGAGACAGCTCAGCTACAAAGACATACTTGCACTTAGAATTCCCAATAGAATGTTAATATCAGCAGATTTTAAACTGATACTTTGCAACGTTCCACACTAAATAATCGTCACCTCTGTAATTCAACCAAAAAAAGACAATAAACAATGAAAGTTTAGTACTATGCACCACACATACCCTCTTTCTCTTCCAATCTCTGCTGTAGCACACTAATGGTATGTCTGAGCTCAACCACCTGAGGAGCATCTACCACCTTTATCTCAGTTAGAGAGGGATCTCTGTCCTGAGCATGATCCAACAGCTTCTGTACACACAAACAAACTTATTAAGATGGAAATGAACCACAGATCAAGTCAAAGAATTTTTACAAATACTGTTGACATAAGACATTTGTGAGGGGAAAACATTTAACTGCCAACTGCAACAACCTGAATAAAAAAAGTCTACTGTTTTCTAACCTTCCTTCTAGCAAGAGCAATTATAACATGGAATTGTTGCCTTAACCCAAGAAATGAATAGGTCTTTCCATTGAATAAATTAAATCCTCCACAGCACCATGTAAGCGGAAAAGTAAGGTCTCTTTGGCTACCCCTAATTTAATTCCAATTTCTTAACTGAAAAAAAAAGAAAGAAAAAAAAAGCACTGAAACAACTAACATTGATGAGGAGGTCCTTCTCATTTAGTGCAGCGCTAAGGTTCTGAGCATTGCTGAGTTGCAGCTGAGTTTCTGCGAGCTGTCTGCGCAGATCCTGCAACTCTCCCGATCGCTCAGCAAGAGCCCGTGCATGTCGTTCAGCACTCTCCTACACAAACATGAACATACACGCACATACAGAAAAATACAGCCTTAGTTTAATGATTGTAAACCTATTTAAGTAGAAGGTGAATAAAAATCTGAGGAAATGCTCTTGTTGATTTTGTATAAACAGTATGATCCATCATGCTTTATTACCCAACTCGGTGTGTACAGGATATATTACGACTGTAACCATTTACCTTCAGCAGCTGGTCTTTGCTACTGATGGTGGCAAGTAGGTTTTCCACAGCGGTCTGGTTTTCACACACTAGCCTCTCTCTGTGCTTCACTGCCTCGGCCAACATGGCCTCTGTAACCTTTAACCTCTGACCCATCTGCTCTGCCACATCGCGTCCTTGAGACTCTGAATGACTAAGAACTGTACTAGCCATGTCCTGAGAGAAAGGACGAGAGTTGCGAGGAATGAGAAAGGCTGAGTAACTTACACATTTTGACCATTTTTAAACTCATGATAATTTGACATTTCGTGTAAGGTCATATGACATATATTTAACACTTGTTGTGTAGAGTGTTACCTCCATGTCTTTAGTTTTAAGCTGCAGTGCATGTTGGAGCTGCTGGATGATGGAATCTTTCTCTCTCAGAGCTCTTTGCAGGTTCTCTTCACTCTCCTGCTTGGAGCGCTGCAAGTTTTTCAATGAGTTCAGCAGCTGCTGCAACTCCATGTCTTTCTCCTTCAATAATTCATCAAAGCTCTGCAGACGTCCAAAAAAACAAAAACAAAAAACAGCACAGTTTAGCTGGATATAATTTAGATGAAATGTATTTAAAGACACAGACAAAATTTTGAGCTAGCATTAAGTCATTTCTTTTAGACAGTTGGGGTAAAATTAGCTGAGACCTGGCAACCCTTCCCACAAGTGGCACATTACCTCTCCCTGCCCAAGAACTATGGTTTAATTAGCTCTGGATGACTTTGTTACAATCACAATACATAGCTTCTGCTTTATTATATTCTACTGCAATAATGTAATTATTTATGTCATTATTTTAATTATTGTAATTTTATAATGTTAAGCACTTACATTTACAGTCTCCTGATTGTGTGCAAGCAGGTTCTTCAGGCGCTCAGAATCTCTTTCCTTCTCTCTCATGCTCAGCTGAAGCAGATGGATTTCATTCTCCTTTTCTTCCACGGCCACAAACTTATCTTCAAGTGCTTTCTGCTCACAGACCCAATGAAGAAGGAAATCATTATTTCGTTTAGATAAGAGGTTATCATGTGCCCATGTTCCTATATTCCAGAGTTTATTTATAAGGATTAAATTGAGGAAATGATAGCAGCACCTCCAGGGCCTTCTCTTTTTCCCTCAGCTTCTCTCTGAGCTTGGCCAGCATTACATCACTTCCAGCTGAAGCTCGATCCTGCTCCAGGTCCTGCACCATTCGCATGTAGTCCTGAGAAAGAGAGAGATAAAATGAAAAACACAAATCCTGTGTGGTTATTTATTCTCAAATCTGATTGTTATACATTTTCTGTAACAGCACAGCTCTGAAAAAAAAACTGGCTAGAAGTCAAATCAAAATCATTTCAGAGTTAAAATATAGAGTTAAATTCCTACAGAAAAAAAAAAACCTTTCACGTAATAAAGGCTAAAAAGTTTCACAAGTTACTGATTTACTGAATGCACCTATTTTTCCCTACATGACTTTTTAAAAAATGTATATTTAAAAAAATGACCACACATTCAATATGGCTGTTTTCACGAGGTTGCTCTGTAGATTTGCAGACAACTGTTATCTAGACCCTGATTAATTAAAGCATAGGATTAAAAGTGGGTGAATTTTACTGTGTGTGTGGTTACCTGTAACTGTTGCTCTTTCTTTGTGAGGTTAGTGGTCAGGTGTTGTATCGTGCTCTGCAGTTTATGTTCTGTCGTTTGGGTTAGCTCCTGCTGAGATTGCCGTTGATTTTCTAGAAGGTTCTCGCGTTCTGCCAGCTCTCCACTCAGCTTTTTCAGCTGGTTCTGCAGGTCCTAGTTTACAACACAAACAGCTTCATTCAGTACATGGCTTAAAGTAGGCTTAAAGACTCCCAATAACAAAAATTACAATCCACATGATCCCGTGTATCTGTGTATGCATTTTGTTTGAACATTTATGACATATTTAATTAAAGTGACAAAAAAAGCATGTATATAATTTTATGCAACATGGAATTACAAAAGTTGCCGGCACTCGTAATAACACTGTACACAGTTCTTTTTATTTATATTATGAATTTAGAACATTGTTCTGAATCAATACAGAAGTGTGTTCATCATATTGACCCGGTCTAATCTGTATCTCAGTGAGTGTGTGAAAAAAGTATACGAACATTAATGGTCTTGTCCCCTTTTCTTTTGTACTGCTGCAGCAACTCCAGCTCATTCTCCAGCTGAAGTTTGTCTTGTTGCAGCAGCTCCAGTTGTGCGTCTTTGCTGCTGAGTGCACGCTGCAACCTCTGAAGCTCCAGCAGGGACGAATGGCACTCCGCCTGTAGACGAGACAGCTCAGCATGCTGGGACTGCATCATGGCCTGTTGTTCCTCCCCACCCTGCAACACACACACACACACATTGCTGCACTTTTACTACAGAAATTACACATGGATGCCAAGACCATGTATTTTATGGTTTCTGTAACATGACAAGGCTGCATTTTTTTGGTATTGAGAAATACTGTCTATAAGAGATTACAATAACTAACTTGCTTTTCAAACAAATACAAAAAATCTTAAGCAAAAAATAAACTGTTAGCAGTGTCGTGGTATGGCAAACTTTTATTTAAGCAAGTTATCTAAATGATGGAGACATCATATGCCTCACCATTTCAAAAGTAAAAGCATCACATTCTACTCACCTGGTATTTCTGTAGCTGGGCTTTGTGAAGGGCCTCCCTGGCCTTGGTTAAGGCCTGATCTTTCTCCTCTAGATTTCTGTACAGTTCATCCACCTGACAGACAGAAAGAAAAAAAAAAAAAGTGTTCATCAGAAACAGTGTTACAGCAAATATTGATGCTTTTCAAGATTGTTTTGCCTGAAGGAAGGGGAATTGCGACCTGTCGTTCCTTCTCTTTAAGAAGGATGCTAAGGCCCTGAATGGTCTTGTCCCGTTTTAGAGCGTTTTTCTTTTCTGCAGCCAACTCATTCTCCCTCTCTTCAAGCTGTCCAGAAAGGGTCTGAGGAGTACAAAGAAAGGAAAACAGCACAAAAAATATTAAACACCATCAGCAACGACTGACTTAAAAAACGACTCCAACAAGTTGGGAATACAACTTTTGGAAGAAATTAACATAATCAACCATAATCAACTAGCAAAGTAGTTTTTTTTAATAATCATTAAAAGTAAGTTAATGACACCATCGTGTGTTGGCATTCTAAACTGTTCACGTGTTGGCAGGCAGCACAGCATATCGCAATAATTCACAGGATGTGGTAGGAGCCAAGTATTCATTAAGTTTGTTTAGAACTAAATCTAAAAAAAAAAAAAAATCATTGAATTGGGATATTTATAAATAAAAAGTAAAATAAATTAATTCAAATAAAATTTGTACTTTCAGAATATCAGTAAACATCAAACTGGCACCTACAGTAGGTATCATGATAATATCGTATCGGGTGCTCCCTGGTGATTCCCACCCTACTAATTAGTTTCTCTGTCTTCATCTCCAACAGTCTTTATTGCTAGTTAGTACAGGCTTTAAACAATCTCAGATAAGAGGAAAACAAGTAATTCCGCAACTCATAATCTAAACGATCACTATTTGTTTCAACATTCGACAAACAGTCGTTAGTTCCAGCCCAAGTTCTGAGATGAACTTCAGTGTTGTGTGTTTATGATCAATGTTTATGTCTCCTATTTCAGTGGGCCAATAGGAACAATTTAAAAGCCTGATCAATTCAAAAGAATTCAGTTTATTCAAAGATCAACTGAGTGCATGAATGTGGTGTACCTTGTTCTCTCTGTCAATCTCCTCCAGCTTGTGTTTTAATGTTTGACTGCTGCTCTTGGTGGAGTTAAGCTCTTCACTCAGCTGTCTGGTCTTCTGCTGTAGCAGGTTCAGCTCATCCTGCTTCACTGCACACACCTACAACACATAAACAAACAGATGCTTACAAGGTTAAAGTCTCTCCCATGGTTCATTATAACAACTGTTTAAGAAAAACACATCCTATTTACTGTAATACATCCCATTGAAGTTTTTTACTTCCATGATTTTATTTCTGAATGTTTTAAACCAGTTTCTGTGATAAACGATGGATGGAAAATCATTTTTATTATATTTGAGATTTCAGAAAATTGCAAATGACATTTTTAATGTGGTTATTACAGTAAGTTAAATTATTTAGCTATATCTATGCTAACAGTATAACACAGAAGCCTAAAGGTCTGTTAAACCACAACACAAACATACAACACACACCTATAGTACCGCTAGTTTTAGTGTCAGATATTCATCGTTAAACTCTTCCTCCAGCTCTCTTAGAGCTTGCTCTGCCCTTATCAGTTTTACCTGATCCATGTTGGCATGTCCAAACACACTGTTTGGTTTTAACAGAATGGGAATTCTAGTGCCCGCAGTCCATGGCAGTGGGCGAGGCCTAATGTCCTGCAGCAGTTGCAGTAACTAACCCAAAGGCAACACCGAGCCTCTAAGTGGCTGCCTCTGCCTTAGCTGTGAGGCGGTAACGATGGCCTGAGCATGGCTGCACAACCCGATGCTGTTAGATGTTAATAAATTGCACTTCCTGTGAACAAGCTCTGAATACTCGCAGCCTTGGGTAGAAACTTTACTTTCGACGAAAAGCTCAGCTTTAAATCTTGACACTTTAGAGTTCTGTGTTATAAGACTCCGCCCAAAACTGAGTGAGACACTTTGTTTTACTCATATGCATTTTGCACCAATTCTGCTCTGGTGAGTTATTCCGCCAGTATTTCTGCATTATTAACACACTCAGTCTGGATCTCTCTTGCTGCAGCTGTTGAGACTGTGCAGAGTGTGTTTTCTGCAAGTGTTCTTGGGCGATGTCACATCGCACCACACACTCCAGCAGGAACACACACTTTCCACAGAGGAGTTCACTGCTCCCATCTTGATAAAGCTCGCAAACCAGAACTTCAGCCAGAACAACGGCAGGCCGTAAACTTTATTTATCAGACAGCCACCCGCACTGGGCACCTGGTATACGATCACCACAAACGCGACACAATTCCCACATGACCACACAGGCAACTGAGACAAGTTACTCCAGCATGAGAAACCAAACGGTGCACACAGCTTACACAAGGCTTGAAGATCTAACAAAATCCTTTCCTGAATAATGAGGTTTTCTTGCTGTTTCGTTTTTTTTGCCATTTCATCTCTTCTACCTGTTCAGTTCTGAGGCTAGAATCCTAAAGCTGCATTAGAGTGGAATAAAGCCTCTAATTCAGCCTTACACATGCACAAAAACACATGTGCATCTGAACACATACACTGGGACCAAAAGTGTGAGCGCACATAAGAAAACTGGGATTTTTTTTTTCCCTATAAAACAGAAAATTAATGGATTTATCATGGATTATCTTTTTAGTTACACAGGCTTGTGGATTTTACATTTCTTGCAAGTAATTGCTAATATAATTTGTAATAGGTATGTATTACTGTAAGTGAGAATATGTATTTAAAGGAACATGCAGTTTTGTGGCTCACTAGAACAGAAAAAAAAAGTTGACTAATTCTTTCTTTCAATCGTCAGCAAATCTGACTTCTGTGAAAGATTAGAGTCATCACTACAAGAGACATGACAGCCTATACACACACGCGCGCGCACACACACACACACACACACACACGCGCACACACACACGAATACAAACACATTCAACCCCAAGTGTCTGGCCGAACAGCATTATAGCAAAACTACTTTGCCAGTTGGATAATGGAAAATGAAAAGTCTTGATTTTTGCTCCAACATTCAGATGGCAGGGTGAGATTTAGCATAAACATGATAGCATGGATGCACCCTACAGCAATGTAATGGTAACAGTACAGGCTGCTGCTGGTGGTGTAATGGTGTTGGGGATATTTTCTTGACACACTTTGGCCCCCTTAGGCATCATTTAACTGCCAAAGCCTACCTGGCACATCTCAAACTAGTCTCTTCAACATGACAATGAGTTCACTGTACTCAAATGGACCCCATAGTCACAAGATCTCAATCAAATACAGCACTTTTGGGATGTGGTAGAAAGGAAAATTCACATGATGGATGCGCATCCAACAAATCTGCAGTAACTGCGTGCTGCCATCAAGTCAGTATAGACAAAATTGTTACCAGACCTTGTTGAATCTATACCACCACAAAGTTTGTTTACTAACTCACGTGCTTATCTTCTATACTGCTTTATCCTGTATACAGGGGCCTGCAGCGCATCCCAGGAGACATAGGGCACGAGGCGGGGTACACCCTGGGGAGGCTGCCAAACCATCACAGGGCACACACATACACACACTACAGGCAGTTTGGGAATGGCAATTGGCCTAATCTGCATGTCTTTGGACTGTAGGAGGCAACCGGACTACCCAAATGCACACAGCTCCATGCACACAGAGACGGGAATACAACCTGGCAATGTTCAATTGTTTCCTATTTATTTATTTGGTGTGGGGGAACATTTATTTGAAATAATTCAGAAATTTTAAAAGTGACTGCAGACATTTTTCTCACCTTGATTTCCTCGTCTGCTTTTTCTCGCTCACGATCTAACTCTTCTTTTAGAGCCTGCGGATTTAAAGAGCACAATATTAGGATGTTTTTTGTGTGTGTGTGTGTGTGTGTGTGTGTGCATATATGTACATGAGTTTATAAAAAGTAAAAAAAAAATTATTGCAATTACGTATATAAAAATTATGCATACTAACTCCAAGTGTACAATACAAATACCTGTACTTCTGCATTCTTTTGGCCAATCAGAGTGTTGAGCTGGATCATCTGCTCTGCGACTGGCTTGTCCTGGTCATTCTTCCGAAGCTCTCCAATCAGAGTGTCCTGGTTCTTGATGGATTCCTGGAGGCGCTCAATTACACTACAGAAGAGAGAAGCAGCACGGTTTAAACCTGAATGCGCTCTCTCAACTTTAACTGTGACCTTACCTTCCCCTAATAACCATAAGATGTCATTTGGTGTTGGGCCACTGTGTTCAACACAGCCATGTACCAGTTTTTAGTTTCCCATCTGCTAACAAGCATTAAGGCAGTGCCGATTTCCCCAAACTACCACTTACTGACCATGATATTACGGAGCTTGATTGACTAGACAACTCACCCGACATGAACCCCATAAAGAATCCATGGGCTACTGTCAAAACGAAAATGAGACACACCTGACCCAATAATAAAGATGAGCTGTAGGCTGCTATTAAAGCAACCTGGTCTTCAATACCAAAGGGCTGATCCCCTCCACAGGCTGAATGTGCCCCTGAGTACTGAGTGCATAACGGAACAAGTTTTCTTTAGACATTTCAGTACTATAAATCCTTTTTTATTGATCCAGGAGAATATTTTAAGATTTTTTTTGAAGATATTTTGAGTGCTTTTTTTTTATTTTTATGCACTGTAAGCCAAAACAGAAAAAAACTTGACATACTTCACTTCAAATGTAATGAACCTAAAAGATATGAATTTTATTTTTCCGATTAAAAAAAAAAAAAAAGAGAAACATTTTGTACGATATTTAGATTTTTTCGATATGCTGTCCATTTTAAGTCATGAAAATGAAAATATGAATGATGGTGTTTCACATAGTAATTGACACAATTTACAACATAATATTTGTTATTTTAACATATGAATTATTATGTAAATATTAATAAGCTATGAAAGTTGTAAATTCTCAATTTTTTATCCCCAAATTCTAAAATTCACTTTAAAAAAATGAAATAAATAAATAAAAACAAACATTAAGAAGCATATGCCAGCACCCTTACCAATAAACGATATCCAATTTATTAAGTAGCTTTACTATTTGAAATCCAAGCTTACCTAACTAGGGTTGGGTTTCTCGAAAAATTTTCTCTACAAGTAATCATGCTGATCTGTAACTGCATAATTAGTTTTGAAAACACAAAAACTCTACCCATCTGCCTTTTGTGGTGGAATACTAACATGCTGTTTTACAAGTACTGAGTAAATTAACATTAAGACAAATGCGATTGTGATGCCGCTCACCGATCTTTTTCCTGCAGAGTCTGCTGGAGTTTGTGGTCCTGCCCAGGGGCGGAGCCAGCATCATGCAGTGGTCTGGATTGAGTAAAAGCCTCCAGTTCTTTTTCCAGACCTAAACTTTTAAGCTTCTGTTGCTCAGCAATGGAAGCCATCTTCTCTGCTTCTTCTTCTGCACAACGCAGAGACTAGATAAAATAAGGAGAGATTTTTTTTTTATTTTATGGTTGACATACCTATAGCAAACTGCCATGCATTCCTTTTAAATACTGTATTATAAGGAAAGACAGTTAAGCTAATATTTCTCCTTCTCTGTGTATGATGCGTGTATGATTTGTGTGTGTGCGCGCACCTCCTCCAGGTCTCTGATCCTGGCACTGAAAGCTTCGCGGAGTGCATCCATCTCTCTCTGAGCACGCACCCTCAGGCCTTCCCCAGAATCTCTGTTGGCTAAACTCTCTAGTGCTTTCCTACATAGACACACATGTAGATGTGCATGCATATCTCGGGTGTATTTAAATCAATTCACAATTTGTACATGTAATGTAACATTGCTAATGAGTGGACAGCTGCTTTGATTGACAGGATAAGAAAAACAAAACTTACGACGCGGACACAAGCAGCTCCTGTTTCTCTGCAAGGTCCCTTTTCATAGATTCCACCTCCACCTTTAACTCAATGTTCTACACACAGCCACACATATAATTTTAGAACACTTATTTATATATAAATTTTTTTTTTTTAATTCAGTTATTGTGTATTAGACAGAACAACAATGACTACTGTATTATGTGCACATGTAGTGTGTGTCTGGGTCTGCTCGTCACCGTTTTGTAAATTTCCTCAGTAGAATCATCACATTTTTGCTGCACGCGTTCCTCCAGGAAGTAGATCCTCAACTTGAGGTTGAAGTTCTCTTTTTTCAAAGCTGTAATTTGCTACAAAACATTAAAAAAATACACGTTTTGTCACATAGGCACAATCAGCATTTAGATTGTTTATTGCATATGGTTTAATATATTTAATATTTCTCTGACTGTTTTCAGGACTGCACTAACCGCACATGAATAGACATGAATAACAAGGGTACAATTAGACTACACAGAAAATGGGATAATTTGCCAACAACCAGCCCCTGTGTGCATGTGTGCGTGCGCGCGTGTTTGGAGAGTGGATGGGGGTTGCAGACTGTACAAGTGTGCCAGCCAACATCTGGGGCAGAAGGGGGCGGGGAAACTAAAATAAGGGTCAGAAACAGAATAATACAAATAAGAAAAATAAAAATAAAGCAGAAACAAAGAGAAAAAAAATTAAATGTTGAATGACCCATGCGTTTATATTTGTAATACTACAAGCACTGTAAACCTGTAAAAACTCACAACTCACAATACATAAAACACTGGAAAGATAAAATAAGAGAAAGATAAAATCCAACACATACAACTGTGATCTAATCTAAACAGAATCCATAGTAGAAAAAAAACCAGTTCCTCCCCATTTCTCTTGCAGCAGTACCTTAAATGGACAAGCACAAGCCCCTGCCCCACACACACTCTCTTTACAGACTGCTTCATTCCACCGTTAATCCAAAGCAACAAACGTAACATTGTGGAAACCTCGACCTCTCATTGATTTCAGTGAAAGAAGAAAGGTAAAAGGGGCCAAATGCAAGTACTGCTAACAAGCCGTAGTACTTACAAGTGTCTCTTCAAAACCAGATCATGGCTCATGACTCATTACAAACATCACTGTGGTGTATTTTTGCCCACGTTTCCACCATGTCTGTACAATGGATTGTCAGGTGTTGATACTGGAAGGGTGTTTGTTCCTAATCAGAAGCTGACAATTCGGAATTATGAGGCTTTAGTCATTAAAAAGGTCAACATTTAACCATCCTAAATGAACCCAGATCAGGACAGGTAATTACGGTAGTCAGAATCATGCTTAAAAAAACACAACTTTCCCCCTGAATGGCACTGAATTGGAAACATAAGCATTAACATTAATGATGTAAATACTGCTTACATTCTCATAGTCCTTCATCGTCATGGCTTTGGTTGGCGACATCTTCTGCCCGGGGAACATGGGAGCTGAAGAACAGAAGAAGCACTTTATGTCCTCTATCTACATGGCACTCTCTTTCCCCTCACAGCTGGATCATATGGAAATAACTACAGTACGCTTGTGTTTGTGTGTGTTACCTGTCATGTCCATGCTGAGTTCTGCACTGTTCAGAGAATCCGGCAGTCTGGATATACTGCAGCTGCAGAAAAAAAGCACACATACTATTGTTAAACTATCGGGGAGAGTTAAAGATACATAAATGCCCACACTAGCACACCAACACACACACACACACACTCCAACTCTGGAAAAAAGAGGGGGAGGGGAAAAAAACAACAACAAAGCTTCACTCTTCAAATCAAATAAACAATGAACCATTCAACGTCGTAGCTCATGAGGCTTGTTACCTCATGCCTTTTAGCACATGCATGCACAGAGACATTTGCACGCACACACACACACAACACCTTCTAAATGTAAAGTCGCTTTTTTACGGTATTTGTATTGGCTGTTCCATGTATATATTTTTATTGGCTGTTCCGCGCGCACGCGCGCGCACACACACACACACACACAGTACTACTCAGCGATGGATGTAATTCATGGAGTGAGCCTAAAGCAATCTAGCTAACAAGCTACTACTTGCACTAAAACCATCTACTGCATTCATCATTTCAGTTTCTTTTTTCATCTCAATTATGCTTGTTCATAACCCCCTTCACAAAAAGGCTTACTGAACAACATAAGGATAACACAATTAGACTCTTTAACTCCACAACACAACAGCATTTTCCTCATAATAGTTGTGAAAAAAATAAGCAGTGATGTGAGTGCAAATGAAAATCCACTTCAGTTGTGTGTAAAGTTGTATGAAATTTCATATGCATACAGAATGCTTTAAATTACCATCATATACATATGTCTCATTTATATGACACACTCTAATGCATCCTGGTACAATCTCTTCTCCAAGTGAACAATGCATGCGTATGCACACACATACATACACACCTAGCCATCTACATGATGTAAAAGAAAATATGAGTCATCAGACCAGGTCACCTTCTTCTAATACTCATGTGCCCATTATAGGTGCTTTCAGTAATGTACAGGGGGGTCAGCATGGGCATTTTGACTGGTCAGTTGCTATGCAGCCAATAAAAAATATAAAATATACTCTGGGTTAAGGAGAAGGAGATGATGTGTCCAACCTTTAAACAATAGAATGGTAGTGTATGCTTGTCTAATGTAACTTAAACATAAAATAGATTTTACTTTATATTAACAAACTTATTCACTGTGACATTAAGCAAGGATACACCATACGTAAAGATGAGAGCTTCTAGACAGCACTAGTTATTATCAGGAAGTCAGAAACATCTATGAAAGCATTTCAGATTTACATGTCTATGAATTCATAATTCGTCTCCAGTTTATTAGTGAAAAACAGACTACTCATCTGGCAAATTTCTGACTGACAATTTCTATTATACAAGAGTTAGTTCCGACCAAGTAATATTAAACTAACTGTCGGTCACAGCATGGGAAAAAGTAGGTTGGTACGGTCTGCCACAATAAGGAGAGAGAGAACAAGCCAAATCCCACATAAAACCGGTCACGAACACACCGTTATGACATTTTTAGCAACAACTGATCCCAAGCCGATACGATTTGCCTCTGTGTTGTTTTATTTACGCCTAAGCCAAGCTACAAATCTTTTTTTAAAACTTTTTTTTTTATTCGTTCCAACGTAATGGAACAAAATTTTTCTTAAACAGGCGTTTTCAATAATACAGGTTACTCTTCCATTATCCCCCCACACCGTCCGCCCCGCAAAAGTTACTGTATCATAAACATAAACACAACATAGGTTCCTTATGCTTCAGTCTTATCAAATCTGTAATATGCGGTCCAACAAAAATATTTTACAGATATATAAGCGTGTGTGTGTACACATAGAAAAAAACATACACATAGACGTACACATCAATAAATATACACATATATACATACACACATACATACATACATACATACATACACATATTAATAAGCGGAGGGGGGTTATTGCTTTTTTACTAGCTACTAATAGTATTTTAAGATGGTATTTGTCTTGTGCATTAAAATCAGTTTGTATATTTCCTAAATATATAGTAAGCTATGATCAATCTTAAAACCCAGTATCGATTTAATTTCAGTGATCACAATTAACCAATAAGATTGGATTGCTGGGCAATTCCAGAATATATGATAATAATCAGCCATAGAGTTGTTACATCATCTCAAGCAACGTGCAGAATCTAAGTTACCATTTTGTGAGAATATCCTTTTTGGAGTAATAAAGAATCTAATTATATTTTTCCATGAGAATTCTCAACATTGACCAGAACTGGAGGTAGTATGTTGTGTTTTACAAATATTTGTCCAATCTTCTTCTGACAGGGATATATTCGCCTCCTTCTCCCATTTTTCTTTAACATATAAGGTAGAAAGACACTTGGCAGATTGTATGCATGCATATATTATTAAGCCAAGCTACAAATCTAACTAAAACACAAGGCTTTAGACAACCTTGGAACCTGGAAGTTACCAGAGCTGATATTCTAAAGCAAAATAAGTGGAAACATAAATAGGAACTTATTAGAATAACAGGACTGTCCACCACCTCCATGGTTTATTCTTCTTGTATCCTTTTGGCTACATAGTACCGGCATGAATTTTATACTATTTTTATCGCTCAAGTGAGGTGCTCCAGGTGCAGAAGGGTGTGTGTTGGCACTACTCAGGGAACTACCTGCCCATCAGAACGCAACTTTCCAGTTTGTAATTTCTTGTTGTTGGTCTTTCGGCTGCAAGGGGTCGCCACAGCGAATATCCAGTCTGCACAACAACTTGGCACGGGTTTTTACGCCGGATGGTTTTTACGGCGGACGCAACCCTCCCATTTTACCCGGGCTTGGGACTGGCACTGCATCCAGTGGCTGGGGGGTTTGGGTACTGGCTGGGAATCGAACCCGGGCCTTCCGCATGGCAGGTGTCAAAAAATATTTTTATTTTAAATTTATGGGCAGTTGGTGAAATTGAGCCACCTACTGGACTGGAGTGTGAAACAGAAGAGTGACAGGAAAGAAGTTTCTTGCTTTGTATAAGAATTGACATTTGAACAAACAACCACGAGTTGCACAGCATTTCCTTATTAAATACTTGTATCAGTAGTTGATCATTCATAACCTGTAAAAAAAAACATCTGCTTGAAATAAATAGCACTTTTGAATCTAATTGAAAGTTACAATATCAAAAAATTCAATCGAATCCAAGCCTGTCTAACCATGATGCAAACCCTAGTGTGAATACGCGAGGGCGCGCGTGCGTGCGCGTGCGTGTGTGTGTTTACGGAACAGCTTCCTCACAACAACCCTTAACCCCCTACTTCCTCTTGTTTTTAAAGATAATACAATTAAACTGAATGACAAAAACAACATTGACGCAACAGTAAATAAGTGATAACTGAGCAGAGTTTCTGTTATCATTATGAACAGCTTCACACACAGCGGCCGTCCACCTGCGCGCGCGGTAATAACAATAACGGTGACATATCGGCTTATTTACTTATTCATCAGAGCCATAAGGACAGCGGGGGCTGAGATCGTTCTCTCCTTACTGTATGCTACTACTCTGTCAGCTCATTTACACCAGAAACAGAAGCCGTGTTAAAGCACAAACACGCTTCCGCAAAACGTGAACACAAGCTGATTTGATGCTCTCTAAAAGAGTCGGAGTAACGTTTATAACTTTACAACTCGGAATAAAAAACACCAATAATCTACATGCACAGAGTCAATCTACAAGTCAAGCTATCACGTTTACGTGGCGTAGTATTCTCGCAATATATTTATCATCGTAGTCATGACAACCCGTAATCACAAGCCCGTTGGATAAAAATAGTTCATAGCGGTTTAAGACGCAGCCTAAATTAGCGGATCAAATATTATTAACATGAATATGTAAACATTAAAGCGTACCTACCTACTGGATTACATTCATAGTAAGAAAAGTGATAATCCGTTACATGATCAAAAAAATGACAGCTCTTTTTTTCTACTCCACCTAACTAATTTCCTCTTTTCTGGGAAGCTCGAGCTAGCAGTGCTATCTCGCTAAGTGCGTGTTGTTTGTTACGACAGCGCGAGACGCGCTCACGCGCGCGGGAACTAAAATAACTGTCAGTGCGCATTTAGCCACAGCGGAAGTACAGGCGGATATGACGTTTATCATCTCACGTGTAGCGATTGATGGATATGATCTCTCAGCGATATCGGGGGTAATTAACTACTAACTGACCAAAGCAAAAATCACCATCAGCAGCAGTCACGTGGTTAAGTAGAGAACTGTGATTGTAAACACTATGGTGGTTCGATTCAGTGTTTTAGAGTCGACTCTGATTCAGAAGTCAGTTGTGGGTAATCGATTGATTTGAATCAAGAAGTTATCACACTAACACTTCGGAAACAAACAGCAAAGAGAATGGCATAAAATAAGTGACATGGACATTACTTACAGAAAACACTGTTATAAATAATGATACGAATGAGAAGTGGTAATGTGCAGCTATATCAAATAAATAGTATAAGGGTAATTCTATAGAAAAGATGGAATTTGGGTCGTTAAAAATCTCATGAAAAAGTAGTGCTTAATGTAATTTTATTTTTACACCTTTAATAACTGGTGTCACTTTTCTTCCTGGGAACACCACCAACAGTAACACCAATGACAATTCAGAGGAAAATCCTTACATTTTCAACTAATTACAAAACATCTTCCATATGAAGACCACGTGTTTTTTTTTCTAATTAATTATCAGGCGTAATCAGTTTTTATGTCCAGTTACAATTTTACATTTACAATATTTGATTATAAACAGAATTATTTTATGGAAAAAAACAATCTTCAGATGAAATGTTTATGGTCCCACTACCATGAGTGATCATAGTGACCTTACACTTGCCCTCTGTTTTTAAATACTTCAATTAAATACTGAACAGTTAAGTAAAATTCTTTCACGATTAAAAGTAAAGTATATTATTAAAGATACTGTACTGTTCTACTGAATATCCTGTGACATGCAGTGTGATCCAACACTTCCTCTTGTACGCCATCTGGCGTCACAGTGTGGAATAGACACCAAATAATTCCTGCCATTCTCAGCATAAAAAGTGTTGAACTGATGATGGTTTTATAATTGTTTAAATAATTTATATCTATTTGTCTGTTAATTCTTCGACAATGTGCTTGAAATTGCTGTTTATTAATAAGGCGGTTGGACCAGTTTGAAGCCAAAGCTAGTTTTGCGACCTGAACAAGCTAGCTGCCCCAGTAAAAGCTAATTCTTCTGCAAAAGCTGATAAAATAACCATCTAATGACACCCGTGACAGTCTGCAGGCACTGCTTGGCTGTTCTTGAGCTTTTTTGTTGTTGTTTTTTTTAACGTGCAGGATTGTACGCTTAGCTTAGCTTTTACAAACCACAAACAGTGTGTGTTATCCTGGCAGAGTACCCAGTCATGCACAAGTCGTTAATTTTCAAATGAACTGAGCTAACCTACCTCCCATTGATGTCAAAAGGCAGCGTCTGATCCTCCCCTACCACCGAATCCATTTTCTTTATTAATTATAATCTGATTTCCTCCTCGCAGGTTCCGAGTAAAAAAATAAACATTGCGTGAAAATATTTATCATAAAAACGCAACAGTATGTGAAAATTTTAAAGCAGACTCTGTACCGCCATTTTAGAACCCATGACGTCACTACCCGCCAGCGACAGCAGGGACGTGTGAGGGCGGGACACGTGATACTCTTCTCTTCACAGTGATTGGACCAAACGAAACCTATGTAATTTTGTACTTATTGGTTCTTTTCTCTGTGCTGGCTGTCAATCATTTACATTGCTTTTAAGATTTAGTAAAATAAACGCTTTACTTGTAATATAGTTTTATAATAAATTAACTTTGAATCTGTGTTGTATTCCTGTCAAAAATGCTGACAAAGCATTGTTTTGTCCACTGAGGTTGATTCTCATTTATTGTTTTGTTTTTGTCCACTGTTTGTGTTGTGTTTGGGGCATTTGCATGCATTAGATTACTCAGTCACTTTTAGTAACTGCTTTACTCAGGGTCATGATGGATCGTAGGAATACTGAGCATGAGGCTGGAAATCCCCCGAAGCCAGTCCTGCACACACACACACACACATACACATAAGTACTGTATACTTACAATACACATGCCAGCATGTTTTAAGAAGGTGGGGGGAAAAAAGAGAACTCAGAGAAACATATTCAGACTTGAAGTAAACATGATGCAGAAATGCCACACAGACAGTAACCTAAGCTTAAGATCCACCCGGGTTCACATCACAGCTCTTGGTTGATGGAGCAGGTTAGATCGACTCACCACAGGACCAGGGTATTTCAGCTCTTTTTTAGGGAACAAAGATATTAATAATGAGTAGCATATCAAAATGTTTTACATCTGATAAGTCCTACTTGTTACTTTAATCACGCATTAGTTACTGGCCCCTGAAAAAAACTCATTGAGTGTATGTAATATATATATATTATTACATTATATAAAAAAACTGTGTATGTAACATAAATAACATTATATTAATATATATCATATTACATTATACATTGAAACCTTGAATTACGAGTAACTTGGTCTGCAAGTATTTTGCAAAACATGCAAAATGTTATATATCAACATATATTAAATGTTAAATTTTAACTAGTTACATGAGCGAGGTCTTGATAGACAAGTACGCATAAGCTTTGTTTTCCGAGCGTCACCTGATCACAACTAAGACAATGGTTTTCCCTCTCGTGCTGTGGGATTGTCGGTAATTATCTCCCATATTCAGTCTCAGTGCACGCATGTACTGTTTACTGTAACACCTTTTTTTATTTTGTGTCCAAGTGCAGTGACTATTCTTTAGTAACTGTACTGCAACAACCACTTTAGTTGTCCTAAACAGTAGCCCCCGCTGCTCTTGCTTCTTCTTTCGCCACCAGTCCTGTTTTTTTTTTACTTTTATTTGATCCTATTTTTAGATTATATTTTGTTATAATAATTTTTCTATGATTAATTTGGGCTGTGGAACAAATCATTGGAATTTCCTTTATTTCTTATGGGAAAATTCGCTTTGATATTAATTTGATATACAAGCAGATGTCCAGAACTAATTATGTTCGCAATCCATGGTTTAACTTTATTTTGCTAGTTCTGCATTAAAATATAACATACTTTCAAAATACAAATATTTCAGTGCACTTGTCTAAGGACAAATCATCTTTATTGGAATAAGCATGGCTAACTCTTAGAGCTTTTAAGACCCCCCTTAAAAATGTGCCAAAAATCAGAAGAAAAAAAATGGATCATATAAATCTGTAAATTGAAACACAATACAGCATGATGAAAGTGTGAATCAAAATAATATTTTTTACAGCCGAAGGCACAGAGAGAGCTAATTAGCCGAATTCTCTCAGGGGGGAGGGATGAGAGGTACTTGCGCTCCCACATTAATCACGGCTCCACAGCCAATCAGGGGCGTCTGTGAGCTCGCGCTCGCGGAAGGAGCGGCTAGCGCTTTCCTCTGAGTGTGTTACTCCGCCCCTAATGGTGCGTGAGCAAGCAGTTTGAAAAGATGCGGTCAGCTGACATCACGCGGTTCGGAGGAAACACGTGATAGTCTTCGGCCCTCCCGGCTAAGTGGTAGTAGTAGCCTTAACGTGGGAGCCCCCTATTGACGGGGAGGAATTGGCTACGACTAAATTAGGGGAGAAAATTGGAAAAATCCAAAAAAAAAAAAAAAAAGAATAATATTTTTTTAACATTTTGATCATTAATATTTTGCTTTTGGGTGTTAGTATTTTATATGAGATTTCTGGCACAAAATTAACTATATATTTCTTCTTATCCAAACACAGCACTTTCCACTATCCCTGGAAATACAGGAATAAAATGCCAATGTGATCTAAGCATATAGGTAAGTATAAAGGGATTTTATAAAGGGTCTGGGGTTCAGTCCAGAGATTCTGTTTGTGTGGAGCTTTGTGTGAAAGAAAACTGGAATGTTTCCAACTTAAATTCCAGCTAAACCACGGTACCAGACCACAGAAAATATGGAGAAAAAAAACAGTGTTAAACAAAACTGACTTTGCTTGAATAATTTATTAATTTTCAGGGCTCCTCTTTTAAATAAATAAGTGGAAAAAATGATGAAAGAAAAAGTAAACTTTACAGTCTATACATATAGAACTGCACACACACACACACACACACACACATTCAACATAACCATAGTGTTTCCAGGACAATCATGTTGCTCAGTGAAGAATTGCAGAAGAACAGAGAACACTAAAAGGAGAAGGGGAGACAAATCAAACAACAAAGAATAATACATTCCTGTCCCATGAGAAAAGCTTTTAAATTGTGATTAAAATAATCCATGAAGGCCAGTACAGACTTCACTTCAGCATCCAACCACACTAACTACCGCAAAGCACACACACACACACACACACACACACACACACTTAGTCATGTGCTTTTGCAGTTTTGCACATAACGCTGGTCATAGTGCATTGCTATAGTGAGCATTATTAGTGGAAAAATAATCAGCAGCAGAGAGGTAACAGAAAACCCAACACACAGACAAGCACTCTTTTCTGTCCAAGTCAAAAGAGTGTGTGCGCATGTGTGTGAATGTTCAAAGTGAAATAACACTCATGTAGAACTGAACCCATCTCTTTCTGAACTGAAAAAGTGCCACATGCAGAAATACCTGCCGTTAAAAAAACACTGAACAAAGTAAAACAGATCCTTCATATTAATTCATAACTCTATCAGACACATGCCCCATACCTTTCCAAGCCTGGTGTACTCTCATTTTGAGAGTCTTGTGACCAGTAAGGGTGGCGTTAAGGGTTCCATATGCAAATCAAGGCAGCGCGGTGATATCATGGTGTCATCCGCGACTCTATTTTACAAACCTTAGCTCGATGGTAATGCCCACCTACCCGGACAACCATCGTACACACCCCATACATCACCTGCAGTCATTATGAAAACAAAGAGTGGAACTGTAGCTAATAGAACACAGCCAATAAGGAAGCACGATTCTAGAGCTAATAATTGCACAAGAAATGTGCGCCTTACTTCCACTTGGAGTTGCTCGGCTGCCTGAGCTGTAATACATTATTATTGAAGCAGCTGGTGGGCCATTGAGAATGAAGCTACACTGACCCAGAAGCTTATGGGAGATGACCAGTAGGGAAGCTTAATTTTGGAGCAGAGAGGAATGTAAAATATGCATTATTCATTTCCTCTTGGAGGAGCAATGTCGTTTGATCTGCCACAGGTGATTGTGGATTGTGATGGCGTCCACACTGGCGGAGACCGTCTTGGCCGGGATGATGGTAAACTGCTTGCGGTCGGAGCTGTATTTGAAGAGTGTGTCAATCATTTTTCTAGTTATGGCACGTGGGCCGGTACCCAACAGCTTTGTTAGCTCCTCAGTGTCAGGCATGAATGCATAAAGTGCTCGAAACTGGCAGCCACCATCACGGAACAGGATCATCAGGTGATGGGCCTCACAACGCTCAATTTCCTATAGAAAACATTAAAGGTATAATTTAGCAGCTCCTAATCATTTGCATCAGTCGCATATAAGTAAGTAATCACCATGGACAAGAATTAGTATGTGGTCCTGTACTGAGAAAAGAAAACTTACAGTGCTGTGAAAAAGTCCCTTCCTGATTTTTTGCATATTTGTCACACTTAAATGATTCAGATCATCAAATTAATTTTTTATATTACACAAGGATAAACCAAGAAAATACAAAATTAAAAAATATATAATTTAAATGATCATTTTATTTATTAAGAAAAAAACTGTCAAAACCTGCCTGGCCCTATGTGAAAACTTATGAATTGCCCAGATGGTAAATCAGGAGTGAACTGTGTTTTTTTTTTTTTGAAAGCTGTGTTAAATTTCACTTGCCACACAGTCCTGATTAATGCAAGACATGTTGAATAAAAAGAAATCACATAAATAGAAACTGCCTGACAAAATGAAGCATGCTAAAAGATAAAAAAACGTCAGTTAAGGTCAGCATTCATGATTTAACCATTAAAAAGATAATGGGCAAAATGGCATCCATGGGAAAGTTCCAAGGCCACTGCTGACCAAAAGAACACAAAGATATGTTTCACATTTGCCAAAAAATATCTTGATTATCCCCAAGACTTTTAGGCATATATTCTGTGGACTGATGAGACAAAATTAAACAGCGTTTCATAAAGAACATCATATCAACAGTCAAACATGGTGGTGGTAGTGCATTGGTATGTGACTGTTTTGCAGCTTCAGAACTTAGATGACTTGCCATAATTGATGGATCCATGAAGAAGTTCTGGAAATTCACAAATTCTGAAGAAGAATGCCCGGCCATAAGTTCATGACTTTAAGCTCAAGCAAACTTAAGTTATGCAGCAGGACAATGACCCGAAACACACCAGCAATTCCACCCAAGAATGGCTCAAAAATGTAAAATAAAGACTGTGGAGTGGCCTAGACAAATCAAGATAAATCCGGTTGAGTTTAATTTAAACAGTCCGGTTTTGCTTAAAAACCCTCCAATCTGGCTGAATTATAACAATTCTGCATAGAAGAGTGGTTCAAAATTCCTCCACAGCAATGTGAAGGACTTATTGCCAATTATCACAAATACTTGACTGCAATTGTTGCAGCCATGGGTGGCACAGCCAGATATTAGATTTAGGAAGAAATTACTTTTTCACATGGGGCCAGGTATGTTTGGACAGCTTTTTTCCCTTAATAAATGAAAGTATCATTAAAAAAATGATTTAAAAAAACTGCATTTTGTATTAACTCGGGTTATCTTGAAATTTGTTTGATTTATATTAAAATTAGTTTGATGATCTGAATCATTTAAGTGTGACAAATATGACTTTCATTGTTAATGATTATGTTTGAATGAATTTAAATTGCCCATAGACTACTGTTATGTGCTACAGATGAAAAAAAACAAAAACAATTTCAGATGTAAACAAAATACAATTTCCCAAATATTTTTAATGTAGTCATCATGTGCTTCCTCAGAGACACAACTGCATTTTTAAAATTGCAGCTGCAGCATCACAGGATGGTGTAATGCACTCAGTAGTTCTATCCATCCCGTTTCACATAAACGCGCGCACAGATGCCCACAGTTCCCTAATGTCCATGTGATTGATTCAGGAGTAAGAGAGCCATACTTTCTACCCACAACTTGTTTTGCTGTCTTTGACGTACAGCCCTGAATGGCTGTGGCATTCTGAAATTTGAATCAATTTTACAAGGATTTACTTTTGTGTGTGTGTAACTTTAATCACCTCTAACACAGCATTCTTCTGGGCTTCGTTGACCTTGCCAGCCAGACAGCAATGGGCAATAGCATTTTGGATGATCAGCTTATTGGACTTAGCACTGGGCTCCTTAAACAGCCTTAGACCTAAAACAAACACATAGCATGCATGTTAATCAGAATGTGTGCATGTCATGTTTTTATATCTTGGTTGATAATTGTTGCGAACAAAATCAGGAATATTTTAGAAATGGGAATTGTGTGTGTGTGTGTGTTTGTGTGTGTGTGTGTGTGTTTAATCTACCACTGTACTCTGCTGCAGAGGTGATGGAGGAAGCTGTCGAACCGTTCTCCCAATCTCTCTCCATGTTCCTGCTAGCATTACGGCTTAACATAGGAAACGACTCCACTGATTCAGCTCCACCTCTGTCTCACACACACACACACAAACACACACATCAGGTACAAGTATGTTGTTCAAACCTTAAAAAAGAATGTCCTTCATTCTGTTTCTTTCCTTTTTTTACAGTACACAGAAATGATTTGCATCCAAACACGAACACATGCAGATTCACCAACCTCTGTGAGCCTCCTCCAGAGGTAACGCTGTCTGCTTCAGTAACAGCAGATGCCAATGAAAGAGAGGAGCCAGATGGAGCAGCACATAAACTTACAGCTAGAAAGACAGAGCGATAGAGAGTGAGAGAGAGAAAGACATGCATCTTACATTTTGTGTATTATATGCAGCGAATAGGCCAAACTGTCATACGGGTGGAGGTGCCGGATTGGCCGCGATGGAGTGATTTGGGGCGGGGCCTTCTGCGGTGGGGACGGGGTTTGGCCATTCCCTGTTCCTCCATTAGTTCTTGTTGCTTTCTGCGCAGATATTCCTGCTTGATGAGCTCCCTGCGTGCCTTTTCGTCCTCCTTACGCATGCGCTCCTCCTCTGCTTTACGCCTGACATAACATACACACATACAAACACTTGATACATACAGTACTCAATCTAAATAAGGGTTTGGTGTCTGGTAGGCAGTTTGGTGGTACTGTAAGGAAGTCCGTGATAGTTTGCCTGCCAAGAATTAGGCATCGGTTTAGTGCTGCTCTACGCACAGGAATGATGCTTCGCCTCCAAGTTTTCTCCAGAAGAATATTTTCATAATTTGTTTTAAATTCATGAACATATTTGTAATCGGTTGAAGATCCAATCATCTTTAAAGCATACATCATGCAATAGAACCAATAAAAACAAATAAAATGGTGTAATTTGTTGTATTCAAAAGTAAGGTGTTTTGATAGATTTATGCCAGCTCATGCATCAAAGAACATCTAGAAAAATTTTCAACCTTAAAAATTGCCTGTAGTTTTCAACAGCACAGTGAGTATAGCTATGTTGCTAGCCAATGCTAGCTAATAAAAAGGAAAAGGCAGCCAGACATCCTTGAATTTTTTGGGAAAAATCTAAAAGGTAAGACTTTATTGAACTTAAAGCCTGTACTACAGTGGTGTGAAAAACTATTTGCCCCCTTCCTGATTTCTTATTCTTTTGCATGTTTGTCAAACTTAAATGTTTCTGCTAATCAAAAACTGTTAACTATTAGTCAAAGATAACATAATTGAACACAAAATGCAGTTTTTAAATGATGGTTTTTATTATTTAGGGAGAAAAAAAATCCAAACGTACATGGCCCTGTGTGAAAAAGTGATTGCCTCCCTTGTTAAAAAATAACTTAACTGTGGTTTATCACACCTGAGTTCAATTTCTGTAGTCACCCCCAGGCCTGATTACTGCCACACCTGTTTCAATCAAGAAATCACTTAAATAGGAGCTACCTGACACAGAGAAGTAGACCAAAAGCACCTCAAAAGCTAGACATCATGCCAAGATCCAAAGAAATTCAGGAACAAATGAGAACAAACGTAATTGAGATCCATCAGTCTGGTAAAGGTTATAAAGCCATTTCTAAAGCTTTGGGACTTCAACAAACCTCAGTAAGAGCCATTATCCACAAATGGCAAAAACATGGAACAGTGGTGAACCTTACCAGGAGTGGCCGGCCGACCAAAATTACCCCAAGAGCGCAGAGACAACTCATCCGAGAGGCCACAAAAGACCCCAGGACAACATCCAAAGAACTGCAGGCCTCACTTGCCTCAATTAAGGTCACGACTCCACCAAAAGAAAGAGACTCGGCAAAAACGGCCTGCATGGCAGATTTCCAAGGCGCAAACCACTTTTAAGCAAAAAGAACATTAAGGCTCGTCTCAATTTTGCTAAAAAACAACTCAATGATTGGAAGGTGCGTGTCCCGTTACATCTGGCGTAAAAGTAACACAGCATTTCAGAAAAAGAACATCATACCAACAGTAAAATATGGTGGTGGTAGTGTGATTGTCTGGGTTTTTTTTGCTGCTTCAGGACCTGGAAGGCTTGCTGTGATAGATGGAACCATGAATTCTACTGTCTACCAAAAAATCCTGAAGGAGAATGTCCGGCCATCTGTTCGTCAACTCAAGCTGAAGCGATCTTGGGTGCTGCAGCAGGACAATGACCCAAAACACACCAGCAAATCCACCTCTGAATGGCTGAAGAAAAACAAAATTAAGACTTTGGAGTGGCCTAGTCAAAGTCCTGACCTGAATCCTATTGAGATGTTGTGGCATGACCTTAAAAAGGCGGTTCATGCTAGAAAACCCTCAAATAAAGCTGAATTACAACAATTCTGCAAAGATGAGTGGGCCAAAATTCCTCCAGAGCGCTGTAAAAGACTCGTTGCAAGTTATCGCAAACACTTGATTGCAGTTATTGCTGCTAAGGGTGGCCCAACCAGTTATTAGGTTCAGGGGGCAATTACTTTTTCACACAGGGCCATGTAGGTTTGGATTTTTTTCTCCCTAAATAATAAAAACCATCATTTAAAAAATGCATTTTGTGTTTACTTGTGTTATGTTTGACTAATAGTTAAATGTGTTTGATGATCAGAAACATTTTGTGTGACAAACATGCAAAAGAATAAGAAATCAGGAAGGGGGTAAATAGTTTTTCACACCACTGTACATATTCATAGCGTGGAGTATTAAAGCATGACCTCTGACTAAACTACTACTTTTCCTCATAATGGTGGTTTATAATGCAGCTTCATTCATTTGGCACAAGTGAGTAAATGAAATCTTTTAAAATACAAACGAATTGTGTTTGTTCTTTGCCTATAGTGCTTAATGCCATGCTTGTTACAACATACTACCGTAACACTGAGTGTGCATTCTCAGGCAGTACCGTGGCTGTCTGCACAAGGTTTTATAACAGGCCCAACCCCAGTGAAGTAACAACAGCTACATACTCTAGTTTTCAAGTGCCAGGGATAACCCGTTTTTTGGACGCTTTGTGTTTAGTGCAAGGAGACTACCAAAGTTGATGTAGCCACTGCTTAATGGATAACAGGCTTCTGTTTTACAGGTGTCCTCATTTAGTCTCAATTAGTCTCTAGTTGTTTTATTTTAACTCTAGGTTTTGCATGGGGGCCCTATGTGTTACTTTATAATTCATGTTACCAAGCCATGTGAGTTTACTTTTGTCTCCACTCCTGTTTGAATTCCACTCCTGTTGGTTACCTCTAAATGTTATGACTACAACATGGGCAAGGCGATTAGACTTCATGGGCAGTCACCTTCTGATCCAACGACAAGCTGTAGGAAATAAGAGACATGAGCTCATGGTGCTCTGGAAATGTGCTCCCCATCCAGGACATTTGCAGTATTATTTTCATGGCTGGCACAGCATGTGGTGGAGCGGGAGGTGATGGACAATGGAACAAGCAAACTTCCAACACAAAGTCTCTAAGAATTGTCGTTTTATCTGAACTCTGTCCTGTTAGCATTGAGATTCTTGCTGTCAGGCCTGTTTGCCCGCAGATGCTTCCAGATAGCAAAAATGCTTTTTGTTACCCTGAAAGCACAAAAATAATTCCTGTTAGCCCAGAAAGCACAGAGATAATGCTTCTTAGCACTGAAAGCACAGAGATGCTTCCTGTTAGCCCTATTAGCACTGAAAAGCTTCCTGTAATGCTTCCCGTTACCTTTGTCCTGCTTTGTCCTGTTAGCCATAAAAGCTTTGATATGCGTCAAGGTCCAGCTCTGTCCCTGTGCTCACATCCAGCACTGTCCTCATGCAAAGTTCCATCGTTGTCCTTGTTCCAAGTTCCAGCCCTGTCCTCATGGACGACTCACCCCGGTTATGTTGGTCCCTTTGAGCTTGGCTTAAAAGTTTATTTTGCTGTCCCACAAGCCCCTATCCACTTCTGCTATGGGAATGAATTAAAAACTAACTTGAAAGTTGACTCCACTGAGTTGAATCCCTAATACAGTTGCTCATTCTGAAAGCTGAGATGAGACTGCCTGCTCCAGGAAAAGCATATATGATCTCTTTCATCAATGGATGAGCTCTGGAATAGGCCCCCGCTCATTCATTACAGCATTAAAGTGTATACTCACCAGAGTGGGTATAAGGTCATCCCTACTCCAGACCTGTCAGCGTAGCCATTCGGTCACCAAATATGCAAGATAGTTCCAGACTCTTGCTGCCAGCTCTGTCTGAAATGCCCAAACCCTCCTAGGAGCATGTGTGCTCTCAGAAGAATTAAAGGATGATTGAGCTACTCATGATCCTATAAAATTATTGGAAGTACTACAGTATATGATTTGTCAATCAGAATTGACAATCGCCTGCATGATAGATGCAGAGAATGCTTTGCTGACAGTTGTCTCCAGTTTACCAACTACAGGCATGGTCCCAGGAAGTCTGAACCCAAGGGTCTCCTGGTGAAACCCATGTAATTTGCCTAATTTGGGTTTTCTTCTGAGGAAAAGGAGACGTGAGAACTGGTGTTTGTATTGTATGGTCAAAACCTGGGCTTATATAAGGCCAGAAAGGAAGGAGTCTTTCCTGGGAGAAAAGCACTTGGAGATACTCAGTCGGTAAATCTGGAGGCCTTAGCACTGAAAGCACCATGAAATTAGCCTAATCTGGGGTTTCTTCCAAGGAAAAGGGGATTCATAGTCATGAGAACTGGTGTTTGTATTGTATGGTCAAAAACTGGGCTCATATAAGGCCTGAAAGGAAGAAGTCTTCCCCGGGAGGAAAGCACTTGGAGATACTCAGTCAGTGAATCTGGAGGCCTTCTTTGACCTTGGAGGAGCGAATAATTTTATTGATAAGACCTTAGCAAGGCAACTAGCAGTAGGTTGTTTTCTCCATTGCCACCAGAACACAAAACTTTTGAAGACTACAATAAAGAGGCTTTGTCTCTGGGGCTTAACCCATGGGATGGACTTTTTTTTTTTTTGTTAAAATGAAAGAAAAGGATCTGCAATGCTGTATTGATTATCAAGATAAACAGATGGATGAATTCTGTAGGAAGCAAATGCTGTTTTAAATTGGATGCAAAATCTGCATCAGAGCAGGGGATAAGTGGAAGACAAACTGTCAGGGCAGTAAAAGTACTGAATAATTTCTTTTGGCCTGATGAGTGTTCCTGTATTCTTTCAAAGGTTTATTCAGACCCAGTCAGTATCGCCAAAATAAAGGTAGTTAACACTGTGACCACAGCCCATCTTGGTGAGAATGGTGCAGTGCTTTCTAGATTTAGAAATTTCTTCTGCCGTTTTACGCAGAACTTGAGCACTTTGCTAAAGAAGCTAACCAATAAGATGTCAACATGGTTTAGGTGAAAATCTGGAAAAAATTTTTTTATGTCAGCCGGTTCTACATATTCCTAACCCTGAAGCCCAATTCACTGTGGAGATTTATGGATATGGAAGCTGGCACAGTCCAATCCAAGCACTGAAGGGCCTATCAGAAATCACACCAATGTCCAAACATGTCTGACAACATTAGAGAAGAATTATATTGTTGGGAATCAGGAACTTCTGGCCGCGTGCGATCCCTGCCCGAGTACACGGTTTCGTTCTGAGATCACATTTTCCCGTGGACATCGGCATGATTCCAGATCATTGAAGAATTGTGTTCTCGCTGATCAAAATAAAACAGACATTGTGGTAAAATGTTCTTAGAAGCAATCCCAAGGCTCTACTATGAAAATGACCTAAGCTAAATACTCCACTTACTGTGTGAACATAATTCCAGGTGCCATTTGTCAGGGCAGCTTTATGCAATTAGGTAGTATTTTGCAATTAGGAAAAATAATAAAATAGTCAATAGTCGTACAAAGAAGGCCATTTATTCACTTCTTTTGTCTGCCCCGAATCTTGCACTTGATTCGACTATTCCACACATACATTATAGTTGACTAGTATGTAAGTTTGCTTCAGAAGGAACAACCTTTAAATAAGCCTATAAATAAGCCAAAACTTAATCATGCATTTGCACACATGTGCATGCATCATAGGTAGGTTACTTTAACGTCACTACACCAAGTCTTCTAGTTACCAAGAAAATGTTCAGCCTTTTTTTTAAACAATCAGGCAAAACAATGCAAAACAAGTAAAATTTTTAAACAGGAAGTACTTTCTGAAAAAAGTGCAACATATTTATTTACTTATTTAGGATCACATCATAGACATTAGGTGTCTTCTTTGCATTCGCATTTACCAAAAACAAATTTAATTTCCTTTACATACAGAAGGCATAAACACAAATGTACCTGGCCTCATCTCGTTTGAGCTCGGATTCTGCCTCCAGCTGCTGCTTTCGAAGACGTGCCTCCTCAGCCTTCTTCTGTTGCTTCAGCAAAAATGCAGCACGCTTCTTAGCAAGCTCATCTGCTGCTTTCTGATCATCCTACATGCACACACACACACACACACACACACACACACACATATTTACACTAACTGTCTTCATTATTAGGAACACCTGCATATTCACTAAGCTATCTAGAGAGGCCAATCATGTGGTAGCAGATCAATGCAAAAACTCAAACTAAACAGTTTTTTAAGAAAGAATAGCCATAAGGCACATAAAATATTAAAAAATTTGCACCACAAGGCCGTGCAGCTACAGGGCCATAAAAAATATTCGCCCCTTCCTGATTCATTTTGCATACTGTATTTGTCACACTTACAAGATTACACAAACCAGAGTAAACAGAAAATGAATTTTTTGTCACTTTAAATGATGATTTTATTTTTTAAGAGGAAAAAAAGCTGTTCAAATCGATGGGGCCCTATGTAAAAATTAAATTGTCCCTTAAAACTTATAACGGGTTGTGCCACCCTTGGCAGCAATAACTGCAAACAAGCCTTTGTGATAACTGCCAATAAGTCCAATAAGTCGCTGGCCCAATCTCAATCATTTAAATGTGACAAATACGCAAAAACATAAAAAATTCAGGAAGGGGGCAAATATTGCTTTACAGCGCTGCATGTAAGACGAAAAAATATTTGTTAGGTATGTGATTTATCATAGTTATGTTAACCATTAAAAAAAAGTTCTAATAATAAACAAGTTATATTTTTTTTAATTGAGTTATAAATTTTTTTCACCCAAAGAGCACTTAAGTTAAATCAGCATAGCAACAATTGAAGAGACTTGAACAAACTAGTTCTTTTTGTTAAAACAAAATATGCAGCTATTGCCATATCTCATGTTCAAATAAAAAAAAATTTCGCTTTTCAATTTTATAAAAAAAATTAATAAAAAAAAAAGTAGAAGAAACCATATTACTGTTACCTTGAAGAAAAAACCCAGTCCTGCTTTTGGCTCGCCAGAGTCAGAGGCGTCAGCCAGGTCAGACAGAGCAACCTCGATCAGCTGGGCTTTTTTCTCTTCCAACTGATCATCAATAGATTCTTTTGCAGAACTGCCTTGTTCTTCCACTGCTGGCGATTCTAGTTTGGGCAAAGCTGGACTCTCTGCCTTTCGGTTTCCAGAATCTTGAAGACGGAATGTGGTATTTCGTGCCACGCCTCTTCCAGGATTGCGCCCAATTGCCTTGGCCACATCCTCTTCCTCGATCTCTGCTCGGGGTGTCCTGCAATCTGGAGGTGTCCTAGAATCAGCCATAGGTGACCGGGCACTAACTTTTAAACTTGCACGAGTGCTATTGTCCTTGCTAAGCTTAAGCTCTGAAGGTTTGGGTCGAGTGCTACGAGACGAACTTAACTTGGGAGGTCGTCGTGTTGCAGTTGACATATCTAAAAACTGCACAGATGATCGGGGCTTGACCTCAGGAGACTGTGGTTTCATCGTGTATTCCTGCGATGGAGACTTCATGGTTTGTTTCATAAGCAGTTCCTGTTGGACGGACAGCTGCATCATCTGCTGCTGGATTACACCAATTGCATCGTTCAAGAGCTCAATTGAGCGGCTGCAATCACTCAGATCTAAATCTTCCCCTACTTCTTCCTCATCCACACCTTCATCCATGTGAGTATCCCCCTTTAATTCAGTAGCTGCAGGTAAAACTGAATCCTCCCACAGTTTTCTTGACTCTTTATCCAAGTTTTTCTCAGTTCCCTTGCTCTTGGCCTTCAACACCTCCATACATGTGTCATCCTTTGTCAATTCCTTTTCTTTTATTGACGCTAATTCCTGCTTGACAGGATGTGGCAGTGTATCGCTGTGTCCCTTCTTAACAACATTAAGGAAAGCTGCTTTGCCAAGCTGAAGCCTCTGCCGTGCCGCCAGCACCTCCATCTTCTTCTTTTGCGCCTCAATGGCACGTCGCTTAGCCTCTAGCTGCAACCGCAGGTGGACAAGGTCGGAGGCCAAGCCTCCTTTTGCATCAGGACTCATGGTGCCACTCTCAGAACCATCGGGAGTGGTAGCATGTGAACTGCTAACACTGCTGTAACCATCATGCAAAGCTGTGCGGTGTAATCTTCGCTCTGCAAAGCTGGTCATACGACTAGAGTTGCTGCTACCCTGCGAAAGTGAGCTTGGACATGGGCTACAACGTCCACTGGTGCTATTTTTATCTCCATGCTCGCAAACTCGCACATCCTCGCACAACTTTGTTGACTCTTCTTCTTGTCGGTGACCTGGGCACTTTTCATCTTGATACATAAGCATGCTTTCAAGCTCTTTCTCATCTACATCATCTTCCTCTTCTTCATTCTCAATATCTGACTCTGAGGCTTCATTCACCCACTCATTTTTTCCATGTTGTGAAATCTCACTGTTTCCATGTAGGAAGAAACCACCAGATTGCAAAGAATTTATGTTTTCTGGTTCCACAGTGTCAACAGTCGTGAAACTTTGCTTTATTATTGTGCGGTCAATAGGTGAGTGTCCCTCTCTTCGTCTTTGAATCTGGCCCTCCCCACTTTCTTCTCGTTTACTGACCGCCGTAATTTTCTCCTTATTAGGTCGTAAAACAGCCGGCTGCAGCGGCTCCAGGAAGAAGCTCTCTGGCTGGGGATCTCTGATCCCAACCACCCCCCTAGGTCCTATAATGACCTCAAGCTCTTCGTCCTCACTTTTCTCGCTGTCATTGTTGTGCACTGAGTTTGGGGAAGGCTGGCCATTGACATGGTGACGAGGAGTTATAGAGATGACATTGGAAGCTAAACTGTCTTTGCTGATGGAGCGCGCTAAGCTGATGTTATCACCGCCCACACGTTCCCACTCCATTTCCAACTGAGAAACTGGTCTACAGAAACAAAGAGAAAGAGAGACAGTCTGACAGAAATGTTGGACTCTACTCTGTGTTGAAATACTTTTACTTACTTATTCACTGTACCACTTATCCTGTACAAATTCCCAGGATGCCTAGAGCCTATCCTGGGGGACTTGGTTTCACTAAGCGGAGGAACACCCTAGAGGGGCTGCTAGTCCTTTACAGGGCATAAGCACACACACTCACTGACTATGGACAATTTGACTAAATGCCAATTTAGACAAACAATTTGTCTTTGGACTGTGAGAGGAAACTGGAGCACCGAGAGGACACCCCCAAGCATGAGGAGAACATGAGAGGCCACAGTGTTAACCACTAAGTTGAAACATTAGTCGGCAAACTGAGTTAATATTCTTGACTTGAATTTCTGGGCTTACCTTGGTCTTCTCTCCATCCAGGGGAGCCGAGGTCCATGACTGTGTCCATCCATTCGCGAGAGAGAACTAGACCTGTTTCTGAACTCTACACAAATACACACACAGTCTGAGATACAATGTTCCAATGATTCCAATGATGTTTTACTATTACCTCTTAGTAATTACTATTATATTATCTATTAGTATAATGAGATTATATGGTGCATCCACTACACTCCACACAATCCCTGTGAGTGAGCTTATTATTTTTCTACTATTGTCCAAGCTGTATTAAAAACATTTAACTTTCTAACAATCTAATTTGAGAATTCAATTGTGCTGTAGTATAGAAAGTTATAATATCTAAGAAAAAATTGAGGATTGTGAGGAAATGGCTGTTTATGTTCCTGGAATGTAATCAAAGGTATTACAGGAACTAAGTTGTCTTCATTTTAAAATATGATTATGCATTTCATTAATTTCAGATAGAATAACACTTTTTAACAGGACATATTCTGCATGTGACTACTGCATGTGTTTACAAGATTACCTAATTTGTTTAAATTACTGAATTAATACTTACCCGTTGTGTCCTCCACCTGGACGGGATTCTGTTGTCTTTGTTTAATTGAAAGGAGTGAGAAGGAGGCACTTGCTTTGGTACTGTACGTATTAAAAAAACATGCGATTATTATATATTATAATATAATATGTATTATTATACAGAACATATAAATACAGTATATAGACATTTGTATATAATATATAGAAAGCAGTGCAAACAAATTGTACCAGATACAAAGCATAAATACATTTTAATAATTTCAACAGAGCCCAGGCATACGAACAAATCAGAAACTTCTTTAGGGCTTGTTTTGTGAAACTAAGTTATTACCCAGGGAAGCATTGAAGGCATTTACACTGTTGGTTCTTGAATTTTACAGACAACTTAAAATTTTGAACGTAAATGACATCACACCAAATTTGTTGTATTCCAAACTGCATGGAAGTAGAGACTACTGAGCAACAGAAAGGCTGTTAGTGCTGCCATATCAACATATCTATCCTGTATAAAAGAACACAACTTAGATTATTATGTACGAATTTGTAGTTGTCTTCTCTTGACTTTCACGGTTTGCTGTTTCTGCCATAGCTCCATCTATGATTTCCTCACTGCTCTAAACTTTCCTTAATAGACATGTCTTTGCTTGTATAACATAGTATAAACAAGGCATAAGATACAAAATTGTATTTCTTTGTATTAATAAGTTAGACATAGAATTCTGGAATACAAAAAGACAGACAGACATGTACATAAGCTTCCACTCAAAATAATAATTTCACTATCTCGTGCTGTGGGATTGACGGTAATTGTCTCCCATTCTCATTCTCAGTGCGTGTGCATCACTCGTACAGTCAACATTCATGTGCGCGTGTACTGTTTACTATAACATTGTAACCACGTGTGTGCACGCATAAAGCCTTTTTTTTATTTTGTGTCCTAAAGTAGTGACTGTTCTTTAACTCTGCAACTTAACAACGGCCTCTGTGTTGTAAAAAAAAGTTAAAGGGCCATAGGAGTGCAGGAGATTAATCTGTTGACATATGAGTGTTTTGATATACAAGCACGCTTCCGGAACGAATTATGCTCGCAGTTCAAGTTTTAATTTGTGGTTCAACTGTATTTTTTTTAGGCTAATTTGTAACAATTTCCATTGTTATAAGTACTATAACAATTTAACAGCTGCTTTACATGGGCACCTCTGCTTCCCACATCCTTGAGTTTACCTTATTAACTGGAAGCTCAATTATCAACTCAATAATCAGTTAATGATATTACACGGCACAGAGTACAGAACAAAGCAGCCAACATATACAAGACACAAAGTGGGGAAATTGCTTCTCTTTGGCAATTTAAAACACAAACAGTTTCATTACGAATTGTATCATCCGCAATAACTTGAATAAAAGGTAAAATCAAAGAAACATTTACATGAATTTTAGAATTTCTTAGTATTTAGTTTGTCCCATTTATCTTTTAATGACAGTGTGAATTTGAGCTGACAGAGACACCTCACGTTTGTGGTAAGCGTGATAATGAGCTAGACAAACAGCACACTTACACAGATGCAGATTTCTCCAAGGGGTGATAATACCTGATACAGGTGTTATTAACAGGGCTTGACACCAATGAGTCAACCGAGGGGGAGGAGCTTAAGAAGTTACGCTTTGTGAAGTTTGAAACAGACATGTGGGGAGGGCGGGGGCTCTTCGGCTGTGCCAAGGCTCTTACTGCAAAAGAATAATCAGATGTCAATCCAACTGCCAAACAGTTTTGTAGACCTGCCAAAATTAAGTTCTGAACACTTTTCCTGGAAAAATATTAAATTATTTCAATATTTTTTTTTGCTTTTCATGCTGATTTCCTTTTTGCCCAAAGGTCTGCATGTGATCACATTACTGGACTTATAAAGTTAATCCTAAAAATGCATGAAAGTAAACCAGGGAAATGTTTAAAAGTATGTATATTTTTTTGGCCAAAAACAACAAATTCATGCCAACCCAATTTTGTGTGTGTTACGTAAATAAAAGTAAAATAAATTATCTAATAACAATCGTGCTATCAAGAGACATAACATCGTTATAGATGTGTGTGATTGTTATAATAGGCAACAAAAAATATTGTCTGCAAAAAAAGCATTCTGACATTTTATATTGAAAATACATTTTTATAGCACGATTTGGAACACATAAAGACAAAGTGTAATTTACACAAGAACTTATTACAGGTTTGCTTTACCTTCTTTGTTGTCTTGTAAATCTTTGGACTTTACAAAATCTGGCTTCATCACCTCAAACCACCAAAACAGCTCTGCTATGTAGACCATCACATTGTCCTGCAGAGAACAAAATTAAACATGTTTTATTTGTGCATCTTGAAAAAAAAAACGATAATAACTATCATTTGCTAAAATTGTGACTTCATACATTTAGGGCCATTTTAACCATAATAGTGTACTGTAGTATAGGACTCATACAGTCTGAATGTTCTTATGTTGTTTAGGTTAGTAAAAATATATGAGACAAAATGATGTCAAAATGCTAAAGTAGAAAATGTGAGATATGACTGATAAAGTAAATAATTAGGTAAAAGTTCGAACATGAGAGGCGAAATTAGTGAAAGTAAGTAACAGTAGAGTGTTTAAAAAGTAAATGAGTGAATATGAGATAAAAGTATCAAACATGAGGTAGATAGTAGAGTGTGAGGTGCAAGTACACAAATGCATGGCAAAAGTTGGAGTAAAAGTATGAATAGAGAATTGTGAGGTAAAAGTAGCGAACGTGAGGTAGAAATAATCAGTGTGAAGTACAAGTACTGTAGGTTATGTGGGGTATACGTAGAGAATTGTGAGGAAAAGTAGTGAAAGCTTAAGCTTGTAAATGTGAAAACTGAAACTACGAATGTGCATGACAAAGTAGTGTGTGTGGGGTAAAAGTAACTGTAATTTTAACTGTGAATATGAGGTACAAGTATGGGTAAAAGAATGTGAGTGCTAAAGTAGTAAATGTGAAAACAATCTAGTGAAAATGTGGTAAAAGTGGGGAATATGAGGTAAAAGTTGTGAATGTGAAGGTTTAAAGTAGTAAACGTGATATAGTGTATTAAGCTAAAAGTAGAGAATTTGAGGTTAAAGTAGGTACGGTAAAATGAGCAAAAATTTGCTAAACAGGAGAAACTGGAGAATGCAATGTAAAAGTAGTGAAGTAAAGTTACGAAGACTGTGAGGTATCCCTACATACAGTAGTGTGAGGTAAAAATATGCAATGTGAGGTGGAAGCAGTAAATGTGAAATTAAATTTGTACATATTAAGTAAAATTAGTAAATGTGTAAAAATAAAATAAAAAAAATAATAAAAAAGAAATAGAAAATGTAAATAGTAATTACCAATCGTGAGTTAAATGTGAAAAATGTTAGATAAAAGTAAAAAAGGTGAGGTACAAGTAAGAAATCTGAGGTACGAGTAAGGAATTGTGAAAGAAATTAATGAGGGTGATTGAAAAGAATAGAAGAATGTGAGGTAAATGTAACTGATACAAGTGTTACAATTAGAAAATGTTACAGGCAGTGACTTCGAGGTTAATCCAATAAATTAAAATGTAAGAATATGGAAAAATTAAAAATGTAAGTTGAGAAAAGTAAATGTTACAAATTGTAGAAAAAATATAGGAGAGGACGATCGGAAGGAAATTTATACTTTTTAAAATTGTGTTCAAAAAGCAATGTTAGTAGAGGTAAAAATAATGAAATTACATACAAAAAATGAGAAATGTAAAATCAATTAATATGAGATGAATCTTAAATGTGAAAATATAAATTCATTTTGCAGTTTTTGCAGTAGGTTTCTATAATAAGCAACACCATATATACAGTACCATATATACCATATATATGGATGTGTGTGCTCCTACCTTTAACACTGCTGGAGCATATAGCAAGTCTTCAGTTCGTAGATACAAACAGTGGTTTAGATACTCATTGGAAAACTCATTTAGAAGCTGAATATTATACACACTGTCAGAAAGTGACAAAACTTCCTTTAAGCAGATGTCTGAGGATGCAAAGAAAACAATTAAAATTAATTACTTCTTTAGTCTGGCCAACAGTTATTTATGATTTATTAACATTAATGTTTTATTGATTTGCTTGCTATTTTAGCTGTTACACAATATTAGGGTGGCAGACACACTGGCCTATTTACATTTAAAGAGTTATTATTGTTGCAGCACAGGAGCGTAGAGGTTATCATTGTGGTACTGGCATTAGCACCTCCACGATTGAGGATTCGAGTCCCGCTTCGAGTCTGTATGTGTGGAGTTTGCATGTTCTTCCCATGCTTGGAGGGATCATAAAAGACATACATCTAGACTCTTTTCACTTCTGCCACCTATAGTGGTGAAAAGAACTGCATCTAGATGTTCATACAGCTGACTCTAACCCTTTATCTTTAACCCTTAAGCTCATTTTTTCAGCCCTTTTTCCTGGACGGGAGGAAATGCCAATCCCTGCCAATCTATCACAGGGCACACAAGCATACACACATTTGGCAATTTGAAAATAACAGACTGAGGGAGAAAACTAGAGTACCCGAAGGTGACATTTACATTTTGCAGATGCTCTTATAAGAGCGACTTACATAAGTGCCTTGAAGCTTTCGTAGTTGGATAGATCTTACTCTGGGTTACCAGGTAACTAACTAAGGTTACTTAGTACCATCAGTCAAACACTGTTGGGAAGGTGTTTTTTTTTTGGCTCCTTTGTGAGGAGCAAAAAGGGTTCGAGGAGAGAGATTAGCCCCCAAATAATAAAGAAACAGATAGGTCTTAGTCATCATTTAATAAAGGGCCACTGCAGCATAAGTCACAGTGCTCTGTGAAAAGTTTCAGTCAAGGAGGAGCTACAATCAAAACAGTTCTATTTGCACCTTATATTCAATTAATAAAGTTATGCTCTTATGAATATCGACCTGCCCAATGAAAATGTGTGTGTATGTGTGTGTGTGTGTGCATGTATGTGTGTGTTTGTGTGAGTGAGTGAGTGAGTAAATGTGTGTGTGTGTGTGTGTGTGTGTGTGTGTGTATGTGTGTGTGTGTGTGTGTGTATGTGTTTGTGTGTGTGTGTGCGTGTGTGTGTTTGTGTGTGCGCGCGCAATACCTTCTAGCCTCATGTATTCAGGGCAGTAGTAATGGATGACGGCCAGCAAAGCAGCACCATCACACAGGTCTTTCATCAGATCCTCTACTACTGGCAGATGAGGGAGAATACGGCTGGACACGTGGTCTCTACGGTAACGTACCTAAGCATGTGGCGACAAACATAGTACAATGGATCAGGGTACATGCACACACACTCTCACCTTACACACCCTACAGCACATTAAATATTAAGTATATATATGCCCCTGTTACTACCTGTCTAAGAATAAAATGGACATTTAATTTTACAATAGTTACTGTTTTAACCAGTTTTTGAAAAACCCAAAAAGCACTGTTACAGTCTGTTCTAATTTAAATGCAGTATTCTTAGGATAATGCTTATTCAAATAATATTGCCTAATTCATTATATATGATTTAAAAAACTAAAAGCTACATAAAGCTACACAACCACACTCCTGTAGTACATTGCGCTCTCCACAATTTTTTGTATCTTTTGGCAGAATGGATTTATCTTGTTTTGCAGTGAAAGTATGCAGATGCATACCCTCAAAAATGATTGCAACAAGCCAAAGACTTCCATTTTATAAATTACAGTGCAACACTAACTCGAGCCCAACATTTCCTTTAATTCCTTTAACTGCCTGATTCATGTTTGTTTAACCTGTTTAGATCCCGAATTTATTGCTACTTGTTTGTTGCTTCCTTTCTCTGCATAGGTACTACTAACAACATATTTATCAGAATGGAAATAGCAAACCTGCTCCACAGTGACATGCTGCATATATTCCAAAAACAACTGCAAGGCATGAGTGAGTAAATAAATAAACCAACGGAAGAGTAAATAGAAGAATACTGTACCACACGAGCAAACTCCACTGGCTCCAACATGCAATAAGCCAAGGCATTTATAAAGTCAGGCTGACAGACAGAGTGAAATGAAATGATCACAGGCACATGCAGGACGAAAGTGAGGTAGAGAAAGAGAACAGAATCAGGGAAACAGACAAAGACAGGGACAAAAACAAGAGAGAGCAGACAGAAAGACAGGAGGTAAATACTTGTGGTTGAATAAGTGATGTGTTATGGCAACATGGACCATGACTACAAAATTATAGATTTGACAAACACACCCTGCCTTGCCAACCAGACACACACACACACACACACACACTCACTCTCTCTCATCAAGTATAAGGCAGGAGACAAAAAGGAGGTGCCATATAACTTACAGGCACAAGCTTCCAGTACCATTTGGAGGGAGACTATCCAACAGGAAGGGACAGGGAGAAGAAGACAGATAGGAAAAGTTGCAAAAAAGGTCAAAGGTGAGAGTTTAAACATCAAGGAGGTAGACTAGACTAGACAATTAGTAACAAGCCAATCCAAAGCAGAAGCATGCTATTTTGTCATTCTGGGCATTTGTCAGAGGTAGACATGAGTCACTTGGCGCTATATAACACTAGCCTAAAAATTTAACTTTATATATGATCTTTTTAACATTACTAATTAGTTGTTTCATGTTCACAGTGGGATACTATAGGCTAATTTTGGTGAGGGAAAGGCTAGAGGTGGCTTGAATAAAGCCTGACACACTTCTCAACCAAAGTGTGTGTACAGGCCTCAGCATGCTTCATATGGAATTAATATTTTGTTGGCTTTCACAAACAACTGACATAACTGGAGAGCAAACACTGCGAAATGCACTTGCTATGTTGTGTACTGTAGGAATATTCAAGCCTGAGATTGGTCATTAAAATAAGCCATGTCCAAGCAGATTTATTTCAACATGGTTGACTTTTAGAAGCAGCTGTTAGAGCAGGCACAAAGTCAATACAAAGGCACAAAAATGCATTGTCTAAGTTTAATTAGCATGATAACCTTGTCTGCCCTTAACTTTACATTTACAGTAGTGTCATATACCAGCTGTGACCATTTTTCTTTTATAAATATAAATATGCAAATAAAATTAGCTTTTTTTTCTTACCTGTATCCTCTTATTTGTTTATGTACTTCTTCTATTGTAATTGCGTAAACTATCCAGAATTTTTTTAGCGCATGGAGCATATGATGGGTTATTAGGGGTGTAACGGTACACAAAGGTCATGGTTTGGTACGTTGAGATGAACTTTAATTTATTATGAATTCAACTTAATAATAATTTATTATGAAATGCAACATGGTAATACAAATGGTGAAATAGTACCAGTTGCACAGTGTACACAGGATGATGTCTTTTGGCACACTGACTTATGAAGACACAGTACCTGTGTCTGTGCAGCCTTGTGCTGCCATCTATTGGCTAGTGACAAAAGTTTTTTTTTTCTTTTTACAAAAACAAAACAGGTACCATGTAGTATGCTGAGGCCTAATGTGTGCTATATAAAATTTTATACCCTACAATCCAGGTTCTAATAGATTCGTTTTTTATGCTTGGTCACAGTGTATTGTTTGCCCATATTGTATATGTGTGTGTGTGTGTGTGTGTGTAAGGGGAACAGTGCTAAATAATTATGATTACGTGAATTCTGCAGTCATGCAGATGTGCGATTGGTGAATTGTACCTTTTGATGACATGGTGAGTCCATCAATTGTTGTTTCAGTTTAAACTCCTTCTCACAGATCTCTCTGGTTCTGGAAATAACCTACAAAACACACACACACACACACACATATCATCTTTAGACCTCAGGAGTCATAACAAGGATGATGGATTGCATAAAGAAATTTTAAAATACAATACAGAAATGTTATTGTTAAATAATAGATAATGAAAACATGTCTCACCAAATTAATGTCTCACTTTTTTAGAATTAAACATTGCTTTAGAAATCAACATACTTTAATACCCAGTTGCACTGCCTTTCATCTTCATCCATGCATTGCTATCATGTCGCACTGAAATGCACTCACTGTCTATTCACAGCAGTATACCAGTCTCAGGGGCATGATTAAAATCAGAAAAGGACCTGAAAATGTCAGATCAACAACATAATCTATTTCTGCATTCCTACTGCATGTTGATGAACCCATAATAATATTTTCAATATTACTATTAAAAAAAATTTAACCCAAGACATCTCTTGTCACACAATAAAGGAGTTATCAAAACGAGCCATTCTAGCATTATAGTAACATAACATATTTTTGTGGTTTTCAGGTGAACAGAACTGCACTTGTTGTGAAATATACTGCTCAAAAAAATAAAGGGAACACTTAGTCCCGGTTTGACTTGAACCATGCATACACATAAGAGAGGCGTTTAAGTCAAACTGGAACAAAGTGTTCCCTTTATTTTTTTGAGCAGTATATATATTTCTTATTTACCTTTAAAAAGAATTAAGGACAGAAATAAATGTGGCATGTGTAAAAGTTTGGACTTTTACACATTCAAACTCTCAGAACTTATTTAACTTGTAAAGCCTTCTGTGTGTGTCCAGTGTAGTTATTGAAAGGGGACCAATAAAACAAAATTCATTTTTTTATCATTCCGGACTGTGACATACTCATCAAAAAAGAAAAGAAAGACTCTTTTTTTCATTTTTTTTCTTGCTTTTGTATGTTTCTTTAATCACAGCCTTCTGAATTGTTTTGTCTGTGACATTATATACAATGTTCCTGAACTAAAAGGTGATAAGATTCAGCTCTAGCTCGGGGCTCGGCTTACTGACCAGGATAGTCTTTTTGAGTGAAGCAAAATGTTTATTTACATCTAGGCTGAAGCATGTGTGCATGTGAGTGTGTCTGAGAGAAAGAGAGAGAGAGAGAGAGAGAGAGAGAGAGAGAGAGAGAATTATTTCACATCAACTGCCTTGTTAACGAGGGACAATTTTAAGTTGGTTTTATTAAAATACTAAAGCTCAGGTGTGGATGCTAAATCTGTAAGTGTAACTATTTTAAAGTTTTTGTTTCATAAACTAGTTTGCTGAATTTAGGCACACTGTGGGTCTAATATAGCCAACCTGGCTTTTAGTAGCTAAAGATCCATAGTATGTGGATAAAACACGGGATAGCTTTCGTCCTCCCGACTGAGTGGTTGTAGTAGCCTTGATGTGTGTGGGAGCCTCCTAGTGACGGGGAGTAATTGGCCACGACTAGATTGGGGAGAAAATCGGGGGAAAAAAAAAAAAAGATAGGCAGGTAAGCAGCTACACGTTAATGGTTACCTCCTAGTGGTGTGTTAAATTCCTTTTCTGTGTGGTGTGTTTTTCAGAATATGGATTGGAAAATGCCTTATAATGTTCCATACATCAGGGGGATAAGCACTGTGTTTTTGTGTTCTTATTGATTGAGAAAATACACATCACCAGAAGAGTGTTAATAGACAAGACCAGTTAATAGAGCAGGTAAATGTGTTATGAGTGAAAGTGAAAAAAATATCAGGCATGAATGCTATGAGCTTTATTTCAGCTAAATCAGGAGCTCAGGACACAGGAGACCTGTGAGGCTTATATTAACTAGTTAAAAAAGTATAATTGTGAAGCTTTAAGAAGAGAGTGTAATTATGCTGGGTTGCAGTTAATGATGCCTATATATGCATCCATTATTAAGCTCATCTACTCATAAAATGCTTACTTTACTACTGCTCTTTTATCACTTTAAGGGTAGTCTTCGCTCAGGACACAAATTTCCCCTCCTCCCTCTCATGTATAAATGGAGACAATATCGAAGAGGATATATATTTCAAAGAACAACACAATTTGACTGAAATGTGGGAGACAACCCATTTAGCTTGTGTTTTCTCCTCGCTAAGTTTAATGTCACCTGGTTAGAGTAAGGTTAAGTTTGCGTGCCAAATTGCAGTGCATGTCTTGGTCTGACTTGCTAATAAAGCTTAGCAGTACATCCCTCTATTTGGTTTGTCTTAGTTTTTAGTATGTCGTTTGCTTGCCAGTCACCTCCAAAGCATTCTAGCATCAAAGTAAAATACAACAATTTCTTTTATTTGATAGACACAAGCATGCATCAGTGCTATAAACTTCAGCCTGGTAAAGATAACTGCATTGTAAGTGAAAACGCACTCATATGCATGTGCACAAATTAAATCTTGTAAAACAGAAACAGTGCTACCAAACTAAAAAATTTAATCCATGCATTTCAAACATTGACAGTGGTGCCAAATTAATGGTCTTCTTTAGGTTTCACAGTCATTGGCAGTTAAGTGGAACAGTGTAAGCAAAAGGTTTTCTACAATTTGTTTGCACATGACTGTATGTTCAGCAATGTTATATCTTTAAACATTAACATTAGGTACTGTAGTTAGTCATATCTCTAATGTGGATGGTAATATCCATAAATGATAAACACAAACACACACCAGACAGAATTACTGACCTTGTTGATCCAGATGAGCATGGCCTCTTCCATGTGGAAGGGCCGCTGCAGCTCTTTGGTTGGGGAGAAAGTGGAAAAGCGTTTAAGACATGACATCACCTGCTCTACACTCATCATCTCCATCGTACATGCCAGCATCAGGGCATCAATCAGAGGGATATGGGAGCTCTGTATACACAAAAACACACACAGTCAAAAACCAACAACAGTGTACCTGTAGATATTCTTAAGTTAAATGCATGCTTTTGAATATTTTGTTATGCAAGGGGTGTTCAAGTCAAACTGGAACTCGTGCTGAAATTTCCCATAAATGTGTAAAACGTTCATCCATAAATGATGGTCCTGGCTGAGATGGCTGAGAGAGATGGCTGTAGTCGTTTCAGTAAGCATTCAGATTGCCTGATACTTGAAAATTAACTGAACTGTACGTACTTTTAAACACCACTTGCACATTCCAGAAGTTCTATGAGTTATTGCCACATCCCCTGTATAGTCCTGACCTCGTTGCAATCCACTTTAGCCATTAAAGGGTGTCCTAAGAGGCCAGCATTTTAGATGTGGACCAGCGGTACCAAACATGGCTCCTGCATACTAAGAAAACTTTATAGCTTGATGGTAGGCACAAACTGATAATTATAAGTTATGTTTAATATATAGTTCATATTTCCTATTTTTTACTCTTTAAAGGGAATGCAACTGTGAGCACTTCCTGTTTTCTTAGTGAAGGGGGTGCCTTCCCCATAATATGTCAATGGGCCAAATTTGAGGACCTCTTGCATCCCAGGGGTACAACTTATACCCTCTTGCGGGTTATGTTCTAACACAGCTTGCAGGCCTCTTCAAATGTGGCAGATTTTATATTTCTACAAAATTCTTGCTCTGTGCTAGAATCCGTCAAAGTTGGTCTCAATGTTAAGTCTATGGGATTTTTTGGGCAGTAAATTGCCCTTTGTGGGGCAATTTACTCCCCACCCCTTAAAATAAGCCGCACGATTTGATATCTCTTTCATGTGTCTATGACAAATTCTAAAGGATTAGTTTTGCACCAAAGTTTGTATGGACGAAGAATATTTAAAAAAGGATAAAGAAAAATGAACCTGAAAGATAATACTTTGCTTCGCAAGCACCACTAATACAAGTAGTTTTTATTATCCTAAATATGTTGTTATTCTGGACAATCAAAATTTCAGGTTTGACTTGAACACCCCTCGTTATTTAAAGCAATGATATTACAAACACAATAATAATTCACATGTAGCAAGTGTGTTTTTATGTTTATCCCTTAACAAAAAAAATCAATAGTTTTCTATCCAGTAGTGTTTTTGGATGGGTTTACCAGAAGAGCAGTAAGTAATACAAGCCTCATAAGTTTAAGGCAGACTCATGCTATTTAGTCTTTAAGTCCTTGCATATTTGATGTCAAATAATAAAAACATGTAAATTTAACAAACAACAATTCTTAATTCTAAACCCAATAACATAGAATGAATCAGTCTCTGGGTCCGACTGAGACTGTCATTAGTCTCTAAATCTGGTTTGTTTTAACTGACCAAATATTATCCCAACACTACCCTCCACCACCTGCTCATTATAATATATATTCAGTCATTCATTCTCCATTCTACCTCACTGAACTGAGACATACTTTTAATCCAGGATTTCTGACCTGCTCCTAGGAACCCAATATTTACAATATTACATAATAAATAGATAAAGCGCAGTAATAGCAGAAGTGAAAATTTGGGTTATTGTGCGGCCCCGATTACACAAAGCAAGACACATCTACATGCAGGCTGTGAGCAGATGGTCATCGTGTGGGAGGCTGGTTCTCCCATTCTGACACAAACACACCAATCATTATGCATAAATCCATTTGGCAAAAGGTCAGGGGTCAGCATCCAAACACCCTCACCATCCTGATGGGGGTAGAAATGAGGTCGTGGTGCGTTACAGGCGTGCCGTCAGGCTCCAGGACGTGGATGGACTGACGGGCAAGCACCTGCAGGACCGAGTGGTGTGTGTGGCGCGTAGCCGACTGCTCGCCCAGCGAGAGGAAGGCACACACGCGTGAATAGAGCTCAGCCGAGAGCAGCAGCTCCAGGACAGGAGGCTTAATGTGCTCGACACCATACTGATCCACGTAGAATGGGTCTCTCAAATCGTCCGGCACATGATCTGTCAAGAGAGAGACGTAGAGAGGAAAAGAAAGAAACATTAAAAATGGGACAGACATACAGTAAGCAGTGTATGACATAAGGAGAAAGAAGACAGAATAGATACAATTAAACAGAACATTGTAAGCTCATCAGTCATCTTGTATACTAAAGACCAGTCCTAATACACAAAGTGGCTAATTATGCAAGACTTATACTCAGAATGTAACATGAATGACAGGATTATATTTGTGTATTTGTGCCGAAATATCATCGTTTACATAGTAACAGCTCATTTACAGGGTTGTTCAAGTTTCAATCTCTTCTCATATGTATAAGAATCAAAACACTTTTTAAAAATCAGATCAACATTAACAGTTTCTGTACTTTAGTAACAAACACAGTTAAGCTACTAGATAGATATGCTAGGTGGAAGTGACAGCAAGCTAGCTACAGAGGTGGAAAGTGTTTTTGTGTACTTCTACTTTTTAAAGTAGTTTTTAAAATCTGTAATTTTACTTTCACTTAAGTATTGTTCGTTTAAAGTATTGTACTTTGCTACATTTGAAATCATATTCGCTACTGAGTAAAAAAAAATGAATTAAAATGAATAATAATTTAAAAAATGAAAGTAACTCAGTAACTTTTACTCTGAATAAAAAATTTTATAAGCTACTATTTACTTCTACTTAAGGAGATTTTTATAATGGTAACTTTACTTGTACTTCAGTAAAATTTCACTGAAGTAACAGTACTTGTACTTGAGTACAAAAGTTTATTACTCTTTCCACCTCTGGCTAGCTAGACTTCCAAACAACTAATTCCTGAAATTAATCAAAACAGAAAAAAAAATTAAACAGAACTATACCCTCTATATATATAATATTCAAAAGTTTGGGGTCACTTACAAATTTCTTTGTTTTTGTTTAGTGATTTATTTTCTACATTCTACAACAATACTGGGGATTTCAAAACTATAAAATAACACATATGGAATTAGGTAATTATGTAACAACAAAAACAACAGTTAGTTGTTATTTTAAGACACAGAGGTCAGCCTTTCTGTAATAGTTCTTGAAAGAACAGTATTGTCAAGTGCATTTGCAAAATCCGTCATTTAGAGTTATCAGCCTGAAAAATGACCAATTAACAGCACCTCAGATTAGAAGCGTTATTATAAAGTCTTTACAGAGCACAAGTAGCAGACACATCTCACTTTTTAAAAGAGAATTATGCATGTTTCGGACGTCTTCAGCATTCCTTTACAACGTAGAAAGAAATAAAAATCAGGAACGATTATGGAAAATCATTGTAAAAGAGTGCTGGAGGTATCCAAAATATGCACTAATCACCTTTGAACAGTTGATATTGGGATGTATCTGCTACTTATGCTCTGTAAAGCCTGCATAACGGCTCTATTATGAGGTGCTGTTAATTGGTGATTTCTGAGGCTGGTAACTCTAAATGAACTTCTCCTCTCCAGCAGAGGTAGTCTTGCTTTCCTGGGATGGTCTTCATGAGAGCCAGTTTTATCATGGTGCTTGAGGGGTTTCGCAAATGCACTTGACAATCCTGTTCTTGCAAGAACTATTAAAGAACAGCTGTCCTTCATGTCTTAAAATAAAAAATGACCGTTGTTGCTGTTGTTGTTACTTAATTATATAATTCCTTATGTGTTGTTTTATAGTTTAAAATAAGAAAATCCCTAAACAAAAAACATTTAGGCATTTGGCAGATGCTCTTATCCAGAGCGACTTACATTTTTATCTCATTATACATCTGAGCAGTTGCGGGTTAAGGGCCTTGCTCAAGGGCCCAACAGTGGCAACTTGGTGGTTGTGGTGTTTGAACCTGGGATCTTCCGAACCGTAGTCCAATGCCTTAACCACTGAGCTACCCCTGGCCCATTAGAACCCATAAAAACCATTAGAAGGTGTCTCCAAATTTGTTACTGGTACTGTATTTACAAATTACAACATATAAAAAACAAGATATATAAGTGACTAAAACTGTTTGGGATCATGCTACTCAGACAATGAGCTGGCTCAGATGTGCTTGATAAGTCATTCGGGTTCACTGTTTCCAGTGACAAGGTTCCGCTCTTCAGTAGAACTACCAATCACGGTGAGAAGAAGCCATGTGTCAAGAGGTGGGACAAAAGACAAGACTCTCCAAAAAAGATTGCATTTACTACCAGAGAGGCACTGCTTTCAGGTGGGGCTCAAAAAAGCAAGTTAAAAGCCTATTAACCAAACAAATGTTAATCTTTTATCCTATTAAAACACATTGTACTAAAAAAATGCCTTGCATTCACAGAAACACAGGATTTATTGAGTGTCCATCAGCATTGTGTCAGAGACTTCAAAGGAGATTTTCATGCAGGCTGCACAATATGCAGAATACAGTTAAATTCCACCATGAGTAATGCATGCACTTGGATAAAATTTCATTGCCATATTTTTAAGAAATGCTTTAAAGCAATCATTTCTGCTTCTAATAGAGCCAGAGAAAGAGTGGCCTGAGTCTGAACAGAACTCACAATGCTCTTCCACAGCAACAGCAGCACTGCATATTGGAGCAATGAATAGTCCTGAAATCTTCTGATAACAGCTAATGTCTATTATGCAACATTTTTCAGTTGAAACCAAATAAAATTGTATGAAAACTGGTATCATCACTTAACAACTAAAATGTTGAAGCAATGCTCTAGGAATGTTTCTAAACTTCCAGCAGTTGATCTGACAGGATTTATTGGAAGTGAGTTCCAAACATGTGATTTAGAGATTAGCTGTTCCACCTAAACAGATAGGTTTATGCTCGCAGGACCACTCATCACAGACATCACAGCTTAAACACTTATTTTTACTTAGCTTTAGGCTACCTATAACCAGCAGTTAATCATGTGCTTAAGTAGATTAAGCATGACAGACTCATAAAAGTGCTATTCTAGTCTCACGTCCCAGATAATGAGTACTGAATCCTGTGGTATTGGTCATTAGTGATACTGTGTGAATGACTAAGTTTTTATTAGAAACATCCATCTGTTGTGTGGGTGAATGAATCATAATGCAAGTGCATAACAGACAAAATTAGGGTTGCAAATTTCACCTGTTGTTCTTAACTGATAGTTGGACTGATGGCTAGTTTTATAGCTCCACAATCCAAACAAACAGAATTAATTAGTTTAAACAAACAGAATTGAAAAAAATGGTTCAGATCAACAGATTTTTTTTGACAACTGCAGATTGGCCATTATATATTTTGGTCATTCTTAACAAAAACTGTTTATTGCACGAGCACAAATCTCTCTCTTTTGTTCGCACATCCTCGCTTTGTGCTCTAGAACACAATGTAAAAAATGGCTACGCATCTACATATCTATTTCACCACAATATTTAATACTAGTCTAAAACACATTTTTCCAGCCTAGGAAAAATTAAACATGGCACAGTTCCTGGAAAAACTCCAAATCTAGCAACAATGCTCACTCAATTTCGCACAGTCTGACAAGATAAATTCTAAAATGGCTCTTTTTCAAATATCAGTACCTTCTTTCTTTAAAACTTTGAACTACAATTATACACACCATCGAAGAATAAATGAATAAATATGTGAGTTATGGAGCATTATTAACCAAAACAAACATTATCGATTAACAATTCTTTATGGCAATTAATCCATTAGTGATTATTAATTAACATCCCTATTCAGAGTTAGTTTTATGAAGGGCAATACAGGAATAATATTTAGAAGGCTGACCAAGATCTGATCTAAAAAACATCAGATTTAAACGTTCACAATGCCCTAAAATATTAAATCTTAGGGTAAAAAAATCTGATTTAATCACTTTATGCTGTTAATGTGAATGTAGCCTAATAAAGGTTCTGATTTAAAAAAAAAAAACATATGTCCTAACACAATAGGAAAATAAAGCAATGACAGGACAAGCGCAGAGACAGTACTAGAACTAATCCATGAGCATATGGGCCTGTGAACAAAACATATAATGAAAGCAGCTGACTAGCAATCTTTTTAAACGCATTTGATCATGGCAACTTCCATTCTTATACTCTCAAATGTGGCCACAGCGTAATAAAGATCAATGGACGCTGAATCTGTAGGGAAACAGTGTAGCTCTGATGTTCAGCCAAATGGACCTGATAGAGCTGTGAGAGATTGTAAACAACACCCAAATGGTGTCAGTATGAAGGTTTACAGTTACTCTAGAGTCAATACTACTGTCTGAATTCTAGTTTCATCCTGAATTTCTGTCCTTACAAAACAGACCTAAAATTTTAATGCAGATTTGTAATATAGTTGCTTGTATTTATATAAACAGTCTCACAATATGTTAAGCTGTGTTTTTGTTCCAAAAAAGATTAAAAAAATAAAAATATAAAAAAAAAAAACACTAGTTTTTCACATTTATAGCCATAAGTCAAAGAGCAGGAGTGACAGTAGCTTAAAATTCTTGCCAGTACTATGTACCCAAAAGACGAGGATAATAATCCATGTACTGTACGTTGTGAACAGTTCTGTGATTCTAGTAAGTTTCTCTTTACGTCTTCACTTATTTCACTTCAGAATAGCCTTCGCTAACTAGCTGTTCCACACCAAGTAGTGCCCTTGATCAGCCGCTAGAGTGGGATTTAGGATTTAGCCTTGTGGTAGAATCAAGTTATCTTTTTAGCTAACATTAGCCATGATCAAAGCTGTGTTTAAGTGATTGGTGTTGGATGTGGATTTTCGCAGTCAGCTGCTCTCCACTGTACTCTCTACACTCTCCAGTACTGCGGATAGCCGCTGAATATTTTACTAGTGCGCAGTAACAGACCAGACCAGCCTATGGTCACCCATGTCTAAGAAAATAAAAGAAACGTACGTAGAGTATTTCTGGAAAATGTTCTCATGAAGCAGTCCAACTAATCTCTCAACAATCAATTCCATCTAACACAAATGACCAGTCATGGCAGGTAACCTGATTTTAAAGGAATCACCTAATAGTTTGTGAATAGCTGGATAGAGATCCTGCATGTGAGAATGAACAGGAGAGAGAATTTTCAGAGAATTTCTAGACAACAGGAAGGTCAACGGTCAAATAATTTGATTAGAGGGTGAGGAGGATTAATCATACGACGACTGTCTGTTAACCAGAACTGAATAGGGGGAGGGGATTATGTGCAAACACACCCTCTTTATAACAGCACAATGTATTATTTGTTAGGATAAAAATTTATTCCAAAATGTGCAATATGGAGTAATCTAAAGGACATCCTAACCTGAGCATGATAAAGTACTTACCCAAGATGAATGAAATCATTAAAAAATTGTTGGGCATGATCCAAAATTTAATGCCCCCTAAAACAAACAATCAAGCAAACAAAAAAGAAAAACTGTTGCATCTTCAGGGTTATATGGCAGATCCCTTATCCCTATATATGTGTAACCCTGAGTGCATCTACTCTCTTTAATAAATAATGCTAAATGGGCTAAAATGGGTCAGGGCCAGTAGATACAAACACACATACACAAAAACACCCAGCCACAGACACAAGCACACACTTAATATTTTAATATCCAACTACTAAGATATTCCTCTATCCAAACAAAAGCAGTAGTTAAGATTAAGCAAATAATTCATAAAATATAAACTCCCAGTTTTGTGGTGAATGATGTAGAAAAAACATATTCGCAAGCTTTCCACTATATTTTAGACCTTACTGGGGTTATTTGTCCATTCAGCCATAAGTGGTGTCATGTGTTAATTTTGGACGAGGTGGCCTGGGGTCCAGTCAGGTTTCCAGGTCATCCTATAGGTGTTAAGTGTGGTTAAGGTCAAAGCTCTATGCAGATCACTACATTTCCTCCACTTCAACTAACAGCTGTATGCTTCCTACTTCCTACAGTTCAGGAATGATAGGGTGTGATGGTCTTCAAAAACCTACGGCCATATAGTGTTTTTGTCATCAATAAGACACATTAACACACACACTGCTTTGTACACAAGGATTAATGATGTCATACTGATGCTGTTATTTCTGTAGGGCGATTAAACTTGAGTCACTCTCCTCCAAGCATAAAGCACTTAAGAACACGGGTAAAACCACACAATCACCACACAAACAAATCTATAGTATGTTGGCTTTTCTGATATACTTTCTTATCACTGCTTTCTCAATAACACTTGGATATCCATAAAAAAAAGAATGATGCATAAAATTATCCTCATTCTTTAGAAAGTTTATCAGACTTGAATTTTGAGATAACCTAACATCAGTCAATATAAGATGGTCAGATGATTCATGGAAATGTTAAGAAGAAATAAATAATAAGAAAAGATTTATCACCTGTATGCACGGCTTAGCACACTAAGGCCAATTCACTTCAGGGAGATTATCCTGGTAGCAGCTATAGTTAGCTAGCATAAAATGTTAAAGAGAAGCTATTCTGCTAAATTCTTTAGTCATTTCCTTAGTCATTTATAGAACTTTATTTTATATATATATATATATATATATATATATATATATATAAACAAGAAAAAAAAATTCAGCTTTTATTCTTTGTATGGACGGAAATTATATTTTCCGTCTAATGTGACCTTATATAAGAAGAGCTCCTCCCATAGCTTGTACCTTAGCTTTGCTGTTCTCTGGTGGGGCATACCTCATTACTAGTGTGAAATAAAAGGAGGGCAAAAAATAAGGAATGTATTATCTGAGGTGTTTTTCAGATGGAGCATTAATACCGTGTTCAGAGTGCCATCCCAAATCTGATTTTTGTCATATCAAATTTTTGTCCGATCATTTGCAAATAACAGTTTGGACAGTCAATCCGAAAGATCCAACTTTTGACACAAATTGCATTTGTCAGAAGTCTGAACAAGGCACACCGGATGGGAAATTTCTGAGACCTATGTTGATTAGTTTGAGAAGTAGTAAAATATGGAGCTACCTTTATATAAAAAAGAGTTCAGTCTAAAAGGTACTTACAGAATAAAATGGGTACTTTTTACTCTAAAGCTGCAGGGGGGGGGTGTTATAATTATCTGTTTGCTGTAATCGCAGGCCGGAATTTCATCATTTGCTTTGATTGTTGCATAACTAAAGAAAAATAGACAATATTAGCTGTTCATTTCTCATTGTTAATTTTTCTGCAGAACCAGTCGTGTTAGAATGTCTCAGAAGTTGTGCGGCAGCAGAACAAAAATTAGCAAAGTGAGAGGAAAGACTGAAGTCTGAAACGTCTGAAGTTGTTACAGGATGGCTTAAAAGCTTACTAACATAAAATATTTAAAATACAACATTTGCAGACATAGAGTAAAGATACCAGGCTACAACATAAATATGGGACAAAATGTGGTCAGTGTAGCTAGCAATGGAGTTAGCTTAGATTAACTTGAACAGACTATGACATGAACAGTCTTACTGCCTTATTCATTTTTGCATACTTAGTAATTGTATTACTGTAGATATTGATATTGCCTGAATGATACAACTCTCTTTACACATCCACACTCACACACAGACACACAGACACAGACACACACACACACACACACAAAATAAAGACTGGTATGCAGTGAGGCCTGACGCCAAGTGCAATCCGCACACAATTGACCACTGCTGACTTACAATCTGGGAACAAGCTCTATGCCTTTCTAGCTCCTTTCATGCTCTTGTGCTCTCCATACTGAAACACGCACACACACACACACACACACACACACACACACACACACACACACACACACAAAAACCCACACCCACACCCCACCTACATAAGCAAAAAGAAACAGGCCACAAAAATCTGTTTACCTTCACCATAAGCTTTGGCAAACAGCCAGCGTAGGTTGGCGTCGATTTTTGCCCGGGCCGAGTCGTAAAGTTCTGGTGAAGCGATTTTAATCTCGAGGCCTCCATCCCCTCCATCTGTATCCATCCTTTAGAAAACAGAACAAACTCATCACACACATACACACCCATAAGGACCTTATAAACCGACTTACTTTAGTAGTCACTTAAAAACTTTCGTCCTGCTTTATGTTACATACTGTAGAAATAATATGCATGTAATAAGTGTAAAATAAGTGTGGAAATACAGATGGCAGATGTTGCAGCACAGGATTGTCTAGTTCACCCTATGTTCCTGACAACATCTCAAAAAGTAAAGTGGTTCATGGGAGGATAAACAGTATTGTGGATTCTGTCAGTATATTTTGGAACAAAACCTGGTTGCCTCTGCTTGGAGGTTCTGACTCATATGTCACATATACAGTAAAGCTTTCGACAAAATGATGATACACAGCAATGTAGAAACTACAGAATATAGTATAATGTTAATATTATTATGCCAATGAATGAATATAGAAATAACTAACATTTTGCAATGACCTTGTTTACCTTCAAATTCGAAAACATGCAGTGTGAATTAAAGAGCTACGTCTGTATTGCAAATCTAAGGTTATATAAGTTATATATACTTTGTTAACATTGGTAAATATTACAGATGTTATGTGCACCAAATACGAGTTGCAAGAGCGAGGATTATTTTTAAACCATTTAAAAAAATGTAAAATAATTTGGGAAAAAATGTTTGAGGTCAATTATCACTTGAGGTCATTGTGAGTAAAAATTCTGCCTTTATTTTTTTTTCACCATGTAGCTTGTTTATGTTCTCTATCAGGGAACTCTTTATTTTATATTATGTTTATAATCTTTGACAATCTTATGTAAAAGTGCTTTACCTGTTATTTTCTTCCTTCTGACAACAAGCAGAGTTGCGTTATGTATTTAACGTGAATAATTAATAGGGATGACGTACACAGAACAGCTGCATTAGCATGTTAAATCTGTCTGTCATTTAAATTTATTTAAAGAATGTTTTAGGGGAAAAAAAAAATATATATATATATATATATATATTTTTTTTTTTTTTTTTTTTTTTTTTTTTAAGTTTTAATTATTTCCGCTAACCTCAAATGCTGTGAACCAGCCAACACATGTTTTGGGTCTGAGGCTATGTACCTAACATGCAATTACAGCTTATGACTTACAATTTGCATCAAACAAACAGTGGATTCTCGCCACAAAACTGTTTGTATTGTTTGTGACACTGTCCAAAAATGATTGTATTAAATTTATTTGGACTCTTTGCATATGATACAAATGTAACAGCACACATCTATCACTTGCTTTTAAATTTTTTAAATCAAAGGTTACAAGACTCATTCTGTTATAGTTAGAAACAGACTTCTGTTTGTGCCAGAGTCACAATGATGCATTACTAAATAAGATTTTAATGGACTCTATGGACTCTAATGGACTCTAGAAAATAAAAGTGTGTAAATTCAAATAGGAAACATTAGAAATACAAGCATAATTGGTTATATATCATGTTTATTGGATGATAAATTACATGACTTGTATATATATTCTACATATGACTTTCATTAGAAAACTTTGAATAAATTGTATTATTTTGACACTTCTTACGATTGTGATTTAAACTGCGATAAGTATACTTTAAATTAATAACTCATTCTTTATAGTTTATAGTGGACTGTATGCTGGCTAATAACAGAATATAAAAGTGTGTAATTTATAAAAACATTAGTTACACATAAACCATTGGTTACATATGATGATGTTATGTTTATAGGCTGATGATTTAGATTATTGGACAGTGTCTTGTATATGTATATACAGTATAATTTACACAACCTCTGCTAAATCCTATTTCCATATATGCCGAGTATATGAATTAAAATATTTAATACCTGATTCGTTTATATAGCCATTTTTGGACATTTTGATATGTTTTATTGTTCATCGTATTACACAATGCATCTAATTGGCTTACTGCTAGCTAAGATGGCTAACTTATGACAATACAGTACTAGTGTTAATTTTGAATGCCTTTACTAACAGGATATTAATCCATTAGAATGATATTTTGTATGTGCATTCTGTCCTAATAAACAGATAAATAGATAAATGAATGAACACACACACACACACACACACGTTGGACTGACGGGATGGATAAATAATAACGCTACACCTGACAACCAGTCGAAATCGCAGCAACAAATCAAGGTGAGAAAAGCACGCAGAAGTCGAATTACCTCCAGGTGTGAACAATCCACTGTTCAGGATTTGAATAAACGCCGTTGTGAGTCTTTAACACTCCCTGTTACAATGTTACAACGCAATAACACTGTAAAGCAGGCTTTCTCCTGTCCGCCTAGCAACAGACTCCCAGCACTGCGGCCTCCGCTACATGACAATTACACACACAAATACAACGAAAGGAAATAAAAACGTCTTCCAGTATAAAAGCTAAAATGTCAGTGAAGCTGCATCTTGTCCAGCAGCTCGTCCACTCCGGTCGCTAAGGATGAATTGAGCGGTGCTGTGGCTTTAGAAAACGACTCGCCATTGGATTGAACAGGTTCCTTCAGTATGGAAAGCCAACGGGGTCACACGCTTCCTCGCGCTTAATTGTCCGCGGACTGCACACGCTCTGGATTCATTTCTACGGATAGCCTATGAGGACAACAAACATTTAGAGGCGGCATATCATTCTCCTTAATGTTAACAAGTTAACATACTGTGCTGTAGGTCTAAGAGCTTTCCAAAACTGTCTGTTCAGGTTGAAGCGAAAATACCACTTGTGTGGATGTACGTGTAAAGGTGCTTATTCACAATTATATTCTTAGTGTTAATCTTTATAGCAATAAAACGTTTAACACTATTATAAATTAATATTAATAATATTATTTTTAAACATATTTTTATAACAAAAAAACCCAAATCACTTAAACATAAATATGTAATAAATAATAAATATTAATATGATATATATCAGATAATATTAATATTATAATATTGTAACATAAATAATATAAGATTTATTTATAAGTATTGTTGTGTATATTATATATGTAGGGGATGAATGATGGACACAAGGTTGATTGATGCACAAGCAGTTGTTATATCTGTACTATGATAGTAATTACCTACGTGAAAGTGAAACTCGTAGATAAGGAGACACATGATGCTAAAATTAAAGGTTTTGTATTGCCTATAATGTTTTTCAAGCTTTTCAAAACATACCACATTATTCCTCTATTTTGCTGCCACTTTTTTCTGTTTTAGTCAAAGCATGAGATTACTATATAAATTTTTTTTTATTAAAACTCAACTAATATATTATTGATGCTAACTTGGATGCTTAAAGCTGATTAAACTGTGGAAAATGGAGTTTCTTAAATCATTTGTGCTTTTTAAAACTCTTGTTTCTTCTTTCAATTGTCTTATTAATCTGTTCATATACAGAAAGTACACAATCCTGATGACTCCACTGACTGTTACACAATTATCCTGAATTATCACTTTTTAACTATATAGACTGAAAAGTGAAATTGAAATTGAAAAATTGAAATATCTAACAAACCCCAGTACAGTACAGTGTGTTGTAAATGTAATAAATACACTACTACATAGGAATAAACAAGAGCTGAACAAGTGCAAACTGTGAAGCAGATGGCAGCTAGTCTGTCAGCTCAACAACAGCAGTTCTTACGCCAAAGACAGTAATTATCAGATAGTTCAATTTGTACCTCAGCACAAAAAACACTTTCCAGAGACTGCATTAGAACAGGAATGCTTTACAAAAGTTACAGTCAGTTACTGAGGACAGTCAGCTGTACCATTCGATTTAGATATTTCATCTGATTCTTCAGTCTATGGAACAATACAACTATTCCCATTAAAGTGACTATAACTGGTGAGTGGAATCTGCTAAATCTTTATGTGCACAAAGCTGTCAAACACTGAAAATCCTTTAATACTCCATAGTTGTACTCCCCCATGGAACTAGGTGACTTTTTTTTTTCTAATTGTAACTGACTCATTGTCTATACTGCTTTATCCTGTATTCAAGGTAATTTTCTAAATTATTTATGCCAAATATCAAATATTTCTATTTAACATTATTATTTTCTCAAACATTACATGGATTTTCATCCATGCTCTATGTTGTGTAAATGCCAGAAAACTCAACCCTTTAATTCTCACTTAACTGAGCTGTTCAAGTTAATCAAACATAACATGTAAGCTAGTGTCTGTCTCCCTCTAGTGGTGGCTTGTCAGAATAAATCTTAAAGAAAATCCTTTATTTATTATATATATATTTTTATACAATATATATTTATTATTATTATTGCTTAGGATAGTAGGTTATATTTATTTGTAACCTGCTGACTGCATCTGGCGACAACTATAATAGTGGCCCAAAGAAGGGACGTTTGTGATGATGTATACTTTATGGTTTTAAGTATCTTTTGGTTCTGTCTGCATATTACTTGCAAATCAAACCTTCCAGTTTAAGCTGGTGCAGATGGAATTGCAGAATGTCTTCAAGACTACAGACTTCTTCAGGACCAGTTAAGGCCCAAAAAATGTAACACCCCACACATGCTCACAATTAAGTCATCCTGAAGACCATCTAAGACTGTTCTTCTGGTCTATTTGTGATTCATAGATTAGATTCAATAGAAATAAAATGAACTGAATTGTATACTAAATTATCTGGACTAAAAATGTGATTTTTTTTAACAATAGTGGGGCAGAGACTTGTAAAAGCAAAATGTTTATTGTTTCAAGAAAAATATTGTACATATCATGCGACAAAATTATTTCTTCTCACAGGCTACAAATGCATATATCATTATTCTGTCAGTAGTAAAACATTTGATCAGTGTTTATAAAACTTAACATGTCGGACATCTATCAGCTGCTTTACACAGCCATGGACGATGTCATCACAGTGCAACACATACACAACTGTGTACATTCTTTGTCTTACCCAGACACACACACGCCTTTCTATATATCTAGTACATATTCTAGGATATTCAGCCATTGACAACCAGCATGAAAGTTGCAAACTTGGCTCCAGTGTAAATTTACAAAACAATAAAAATTAAAACTTTTACAATTTTACATAACAGTTTTGTGACAGGTGTAAAAGGAAGACACATATCTACTAAAAGAAATAAATAAATCACTTTGCCACATACACAGAGACTTCACCTGACCTCAACTCAGGTGTTGCAAAATTACAACATAGCAGTGACTGCACAACATTAAAAGACAAACTGTACACACTGTTTTGCGAAGAAAACCGTGTACTCAAAAAGAAAAACGGTGCATTCTGTCCATTCTAAGACATTTTAAATAGAAATCTTCAATTTTTGTGTCATCCACAGACATTATTTAGTTTCATAACATCGAGTCATTAACACAAAATATCATAATCCAGTCTTTGAGTGTGTGTGTGTGAGTCAAAGAGAGGGAGAAAAAGGGAAGGATGCATCACAGGCCAGAACCTCTGTTGAAAACTCAAAAACCTCTGACACCTTAAGACCCTTTCTACAAATGTTTACAGACATCTAAAGCTTACATCAAGTTTACTTAATACTGAATCTCAAAAGAAAATCTATTAAAAAAAAAAAAAAAAAGCTCAAAGCATTTAACACAAATAGGAAATTTTATATTTGCTCAGCAGGCAGTAGTTTTTTTCTGTTTATAAAATACAAATTAAATGCATAAATAAAAAAAAAGTATATATGTAGTCCAAAAGCACATAAATAAATAAAAATAAGCAGTTTAGGGAATAAAGTATAATTAATACAAAAGTAGTCAAAATGTTTTGGCAGTAGAGTCAGTTATTACTGTCCTCATTTGTTGTCATTATATTACTTGAATGCTTCAGGGATATGACTCATATGGATGCTGGTGGGTGGGCTCGAGATTCCCTCTGACCAGTCTGATAAGTTGGAATGTGGAGAGCAGCTAGACCATTGGTCAGGAGAACCAGGGGACGGAGTCAGGAAGGGATGATCGGGGACCTGTGGTTGGTGATTTGGAGTGTTGTCCATCGGCGTGGTGTAACTGTGCTGAGACGGAGGAGTTAAAAACTGCGTGCTGGACATAGGCTGGGGCAGGTGCTGCGTCTCCTGCGGCAGCACAGTTTGGATTGAGTTGGACTGAAGCTCTGCCCCAATTATGTCACCCAGGAAGTGCTGAGAGAGGCCATGATTGGGGGCAGAGTTTGTGTTTTGGTGCTGGAGATGGGTTTGATGGATGTGGTTAGTCAGCAGGTGAGCTGGAGTGCCCAGGTGGCTGCTTTGCATTGTGGGGTAGCCCATTACCTGGGGCAAACCAGCTCCGTGATGCATTGCTGGCATTAAAGCCGAAAAAGGCCCTTGTTGCTGCTGCTGTGCCCTTGCCAGCCAATCACATGGCCCTGTTGGCACTCCACCACCATTATTAGGCACTCCGAGATGAGACAAACGTGGTGGAGCTGAATCAAATGGCTTTGCCATTCCCAGGTGAGGCCCACCCATTTGAGAGTCAGCCAACCCCTGCAGGTGGTGTGTGATAGGTGGAGATTGTTGGAAAGGCGATGTCATCATTGGAGGTGAGGAGACATCCGATTCCATTGGAGAGAGGATGTTTGTCTCTCCATTCTTTTTCTTTTTCATTTTCATCTCCTTTCCTCCCTCCTTTCCTCCAGGTTTGCGAGGTTTCTTTGCATTATTCATGTTGTTGGTGCCACCCGGGCTAGTTCTGATGCCCAGGAAAGCCTCAGGCGAGCAGATCGGGGGTGAATGAGTATGAGTGGATGGAGACTGACCAAGGTTATATTCTTCTAGCAGGCGAACAATATCATGGTGCATCCGCTCGTTGGCAATGTCACGTGGCAGCTGGTCCAGGTGATCAGTAATGTCACGGTTGGCCAGGTGGTCGAGGAGGAGCTTTGCCGTCTCATAGCTGCCCTCACGAGCTGCCAAGAAAAGTGGCGTTTCCTCCTGCAAAGGTATACAAGATCTCAATGTTAAACAGAGGTAAAAATCCGGATAATGCACAGTAAATGGTATGCCTTTTGGATATAGAAATATTTCAAACAGTAACAGATTACAAAATCATCTACACTGTTTTGTGCAACTCTTAACTAAAACCCATCACTGTACACATGTACACACCTTGTTGTTCTGAAGATCTTTGTTGGATCCATTCTTTAGAAGCACAAGAGCAGCCTCAACATTGTTGACAGCAGCGGCCCAATGGAGAGCAGACTTTCCTATATACAGAGAAGCAGGAAGAAATATTTTAAAGACATTCCTAATAAAGGAAAAATTGCACTTGGTGAACATTATTATTTCTATAGTTAGATCTCTTGGTTGCAATTTGGATTTTTTGGGGTTGCTCTAAGTTGCTCTATAAGAAAGTTTCTTCAGATCATGCTGATCATGAGTTCTTGCTGTACTAGTTAGTCAAATTAATTTGTATAAATTGCCTTTCTTTCTTCAGTAATGATTATGTGTATACGTATATATGAAGACGTACCAGAGTCATCAACAGCATTGGCATCGGCATGGCAGTTGATGAGTTCTTCAACCATGCCCTCCACTGCTAGCCGTGTGGCCAGGATGAGTGGCGTTGTGCCATCGTTCATGCGTGCGTCCAGATCTGTAGCCCGATTCCGGATTAAGATCTATAACAAAAGTTCAGACAATTTAATCACAGCCCAACCACACGCTGACCATTTGACATCCAATCCACAGAAGCACTTTGGTTAATTTCAGTTACAAGAAAAACTGGGCTAAAATGGTGTAGTATTTGTTTGACATATGCCTAAATGATTTTGTCCCTTAAAGATAAAACTGCGTATGATATCTAATAGCCCATATTGCAGTTATAGAGCTGTCCCTTCTTTTAACTTAATAGTTTACTCCCTATTCTTACCACTGCATAATCCTTAGCATTACACACATTTTTTAAAACTATTTTGCTGATGATATACAGTCTGTAATGTCTAAAGGCATCCGCCTTTGTCTCATTTTGAGTCAGTTAAAACACTATGTGCATGGCGGCAACCACTGTATTATGCCACATCTACCCTCACATTAAAGCTTCCTAATTTCACACTTTTTTTTCAACTTAGCTTTAAGCTAGGATTGTGTTTGGATATTATTTTGAAATGTCTGTACCTGGAAGACTCCTTGTGCATCAGCAGCCACAGCAGCATGTAGTGGTGTTCGTCCCGCGTTGTCCTGTGCATTAGCATCCGCTCCTGACTCTAGAAGGCGCTTGGCAGCGTCAGATCGGGCATAACGGGCAGCCAGGTGCAGTGCTGTCTCACCTGCACGCTCGGTACGCTGGTGTGGGTCGGCGCCATGCCAGAGGAAGTTGGCAATGACGCCTTCCTCCCCCTCCTCCTCCTCACCAGTCTCACCACTGCATGAGGCGATCATCAGAGGTGTCAGGCCATCTGAGAAAAAGAACAAGAAAGATACTAGGCTCAGGATGTGTCTTTATAATCTACTTCTTGCTTTGGTTAACTTGTTGACTCCTAGAATTAGGTGTAGGTCCTGATAGAAGAAGATTAATGATAAACACTTTCATTAGTGGTATTATTCATCAATCAGCTCTTCTAGACATTTTTATGCTTGGAATTTAGAGGAAGTGGCCATTTGTTTGTTTATAAGATCAGGTGCTGTGATGGGACTGGGAGGTAAGGTTATGGGTCACTTACCGGGGCCAAGTACGTTCACATCCACACAGTCAGTGTCTGTGTCTGCCCGTGGTGGTGTTGGCGCTATAGAGGTCAAGCGCAAATCGGCCGCATCGAGATGCTGCTGAGTCCACTGACGTGGATCTGGCTGAATACCTATGTCTGGTGTGGTATGGTCATCAAACTGCATGTATAAAAAAAAAATAAATAATTATATCATTAGTTGTGCACAGACATGGTATCACAAACACCCTACTTAAAATGTACACACACCAAACTAGAATTGGAATAAGTTATGCGAGATAATATAAGGTATTTGTTTAATGCATGAGATTTTACATTGAAAGTAAGTATAATATATTTATATATAATTCTAAGTCTGGATGGAAACTTTTCTTAAGAACCTTTAATTTTTCCCCTTAAAGAACAAGTAAACAAAAAATGTGGTGCAAGAAGTTTGTACCCAGACAGACACTCTTACCCTGAAGCGTTTACAGTGGTCTTCCTCTGCCCACTCACTCAGCTGTTCATCCATCAGAGTGCTATCGGAGTTCTTCAGAGGCCTGTGAAAAGTGAAAATGTATAATTAATAATAAAATAATAAATCGGAAATGCAGACAGATGCTAAAAGCCTGCACCTTAAATATATTAGTCATATTCCAAAACTAATAATACACTTGGTTAAATGGCTGCTGGAGAACTAGGACACATGATCCATAATTCACACACATGTTTTTGCTACCTTATATTCACATGTATTAAAAGGGCCCCGGATCCACACCAACAAACACTCACTTAAGTCCAACTGAGTCCTCTCCTACAGGTTCTCTGCGTTTCTTTTTGGTTTCAGTCACTTTAAAGCCCTCAGGAAACCAGAGCTGGCCATGCTCTCGCTTCCGCTTGCGTGACATCACAACTCCGACAGCAGCCAGGACCAATACGGCCAGGACCAGGAGAGCCAGAAACATGGGGTACATCTCTCCACGACCAGGGGGCTCATTCTCACCTACAAACGAGAAAGAGAGATGACCTGAATGAGGACTGTTTTTATATGAGTCAGTATTTCTCTTGTAATGTATACTAGTGTGAGTGCTTACTTGTAACAGCCTCTATAATGTAGGGAACGTTGAGATTGCCGCTGGAAGCCAGTGCTCCCAGGAATGCAGCGACATCTGTTGCACTCTGGAAACACTCTTCTGACTGCTGGTAACACTGCCGGTTATCGATCTCCAGATATACAATGGAGCTGTAATACACACGCACACACGTTAACATACATGGTACACGTTTTAAGGTTGCTTTGTACTCTTATTCGCCATACTGGTATGTTTTATATATATATAGCACAGTATTGTGACCTTGCTTTATTGTCATCTCTCTCCAAACTAAATCTACTACATTAACAACAGCTATTTATTTAAAAGACATGTTTTATTTTATTAACAATCGTTTATTACACACCCTTTAATCTCCATGTTGTCCAGTTCACGCCGATGGCGAGGCTTGAGTAACGCCGACAGGCTCCTTGCGGTGCGCTGCAGCAGATGCCCAGGGTTTGTGTTCCACTCGTGTGCAGTACGTGTGTGTTTGCTCAGCTCATGTTCATTGCCGTAGTATGGGTAGACTAGAGGCTCGTCTGTGGTTGCATGGCGCTTGAGGGCAACATTAGTGCGTAACAGGGCACTAAGCTGGCGCAGGAAGGAGGAAGAGTTGTTGAGCAGCTCGCTGGGTGTCAAGTGCACCACAAGCACCAGGATGCCAGTTGCCAGACGCTGTGGTACGTCCTCAGCACAATCCAGACCATCCCAGCCACACTCCGCACTGTTGCAGCCCTGATCGCAGTGGCTGTCTGAGTAGTGGTCCTTACAATACTGATCATACAAGGGACTAGAGGGACAGAAAGAGAATTAGTAAAGAAGCATATATTTTTAGTGTTATAAATTTTAAGGATAAATCCTGTTTACATTTATTTTATGCTGTTTACATAACTACTAGTAAATTATAATAACTACTAAAACGAAATAAAAATTTGACATAGAAGTAATCAGTAAAAAGTACCCACTCCTTTTAACAAGAATATTTTTGTCTTTTTCTTTTTTAAATAAGTGAGATGCTAAACATATTTTTGCTGAAGTAAGTAAGTAAGAATGTGATATGTAAGTAAGTAAGAATGTGATATGTAAGTAAGTAAGAATGTGATATTGTGTGTGAGACTTACTTGCACTGGCCCTCAAGCTGGTGGCAGTCAAAGCCGTCGTACAGACAGCCGGCGCTATGACACTGCATGTCACACTTGCCATCATTGAAGTACCTCCAACACTGCAGGGCAGCGCTGCACTCATGCCAGGGGTCATCAAAATTGAGTGAACAGTCTCCACCATCCCAGCCACACTCGTGACTATTACATGCTGCATCACACACACCGTCGCCACCTCGCTGCTCACACTGTGCCACCTCACAACGTGGCTCTGCCTCTTCTGACTCAGCCGGAGGAGGGGTGATGTCTAAACCCCGGCCCCCGTTAAAAGAATAGTCTAGGATGTGGCAGAAGACGCCATTGAAGTGTGACGGGCACAGGCAGTGGAAGAACGGAGCTTCTGCAGACGTCTGGCACGTGCCACCGTTGTAGCATGGATTGGAAGCACATGGAGAATCGAGGCGTGTCTGGCACTCACGTCCACTGTAACCTGGTGGACAAAGGCAGCGTGGACCTGGGAGACATGTGGCACCATGACGGCAGCGCAGCGGGCCACATACGCTTGAGTCATACTCACACGATGAGCCTGAAAAACCCTAGAGCAGAGGAGAAATAACTTGGCTGTGAGTCATGTGCTGTGTTTCTGCAAATGCTCTCTATGTACAAATACTTTTATTAATTGTATACTTTTAAAATACAATTACATCCATTTACGGATATGACTTTATGTAAATGTGTCAGATATAGGTGGTGTGCACTTACAGGTGGGCATTTGCAGATGTATCCATGTTTGGTGTTGCTTGCGACTGCACACGTTCCACCATTTTTGCAGGGTTTATCCTTACAGCCGTCAAACACAGTGTCACAACGTTGGCCTACACACATAAAAAACACACATATAAGTGCTTAAAACTGACACCACTTTAACAAAATATGAGAAAGAAAAATAGAATAGACAAACACTATAAAAGAGGTGTCTGAGGGTGTGTGTGCGGCTAAGTGATGCAGGTCTGCATACCTGTATATCCTGTGCGGCATTCACAGCGGTAGCTGTTAACCAGCTGGACACAGTTGTAGGATCCGTTCGGGTCGCAAGGGTCAGACAGGCACTCGTTCACATCACCCTCGCACCGCTCACCCACATAACCTGGCGGGCAAACACACCCATAGCCGCCCACCCGGTCCACACAGCGGCCGCCATTAAAACAACGTGGCTCGCCGGTCTCAGGATCCACATCCGGGGAACAGTCGTCCAAATCGATTTCACAGTGAACACCTACAGAGTGAGCAAAATTTTAATGAAACAGCTTTAGTATGCAATGAACAAAAGTTGATCTGTCTGGAAAACTGGTCGATCCCTAGCTAATTTACAACAGGATTATAAATACTAGATGTGTGTGTGTATGCGCACCTTGTGTTCCTCGTGGACAGGAACACTTGTAGGTATTGACGAGGTCAATGCAGGTGCCTCCATTCTGACAAGGCTGAGACGCACACTCGTTTATCTCCTTGCTGCAGTTTACCCCGTGGAATCCCGCAACACACTTCCAGAGAGAGAGAGAGAGAGAGAGAGATTAATAAGGGAAAAAATGCAAAATCAGTTCCAGCATTATTCTGCATTATTAGTAGCGTCTTCCACCACATTGTTTTTTTAGACTCAACTCCTGGAACATTAATAGAGTTTAACAGAAATGGGACGCATGATTTTAATTCTTAACCTTTTTTTTTTAAATTAGATACACTGTTGTTTTTAGACACCACTCAATACTGTATAACTCATTCTCTAACGTTACTGTGCCACAAATTTAATAAACAAATCATTTGTTAGCACAATACAAACAGCTAGTAGAGGGCAGTATATGTGTTGTTTCCTACCTCACAGGTGTATCCGCCAAGGTAATCTGTACAGGTTGCACCGTTGTGACAGGGGTTTGGCACACACTCATCCACTTGCTCCTGGCAGTAGCTTCCCATGTAGCCTGCCTGGCACCGGCATAGATGTGTGCTGCCTGCATCTACACACTGGCCTCCGTTACGGCACAGAGCTGCCACAGATACACCTGTGAGAAAAGACAAGTGAGCAGACGGAAAGAGAAAGCAGAGCAAAGTGTGCATGTTAGACAGTCGTAGCATTGTGAGAAAACTGTGTTTTTAGAGACTATGCATGTGCACAAATTCTCTCTTGGCGTTACCTTGCTGCTGAGCGGCGACTTCACAGCTGACACTGGGCACATCACAGTAGAGGCCAGTCCAGCCACTGGCACACTGACATGTGAAAGAGGAACCCTGCTGCCAACACGATCCTCCATTTTTACAGGGAGATGAATCACACCAGCGCACCAGGCTCTGGAAAACCACACCCAAAGATACAGACTTGTTTAATGAACATACTTTCATACCAGGGCTGCTTTTAATCTTGTTATTATACACATTTTGCATAATCTGAACTGATACAAATGGGAATTTATTTTTTTATTGTTTGCGAAGCTAATATTGATTTAATCTGAAACTTACATATCCATATATTTAACAAATAATTTTTAATTCAATTCAATTTTATTTGTATAGCGCTTTTAACAATTGGCATTGTCCCAAAGCAGCTTTACACAATCAAAAGAATTATTTAAGTTTGTATGGAATTTGAATGTGTATGAATCCAAATGGTCAGATTAGTCCCTGGTGAGCAAGCATAAACTATATAAACTAAGGAACCAATCTTTAGAAATCATGCCCGTTATGTGATATACTTTTGATTGGTCATCGTTTTCTTTTTGTCAAGCAACCCTAATAACAGTTAGTCACTCTATGAGAACATGTATATAAAAAGGTGTTTAATAAAAAGTACCTCATATGAGATGATTTCTGTTCTTATATTAAAGCTTAAATATTCCAATATTCTTTACATAAAGTAAATAAGTATCCAAAAACAGTTGAAGTTAATAACTGAAGTGGCTGTGTGTCTACCTGGCAGTTGGTGCCCGTGTAGCCATGTGGGCAGGTGCACTTGTAGGTGCCGTAGCCGTCTTGGCACGTTCCGCCATTAAGGCATGGGCCTGAGTCACACTCGTTTACATCATGTTGGCAGTAGCTGCCCGTGAAGCCGGGCAAGCAGACGCATGAGAATGAGTTAATCCCGTCCACACATGTGCCGCCGTTGAAGCAGGAGCTGCACTCACAGAAGAGGTTGAATTTTTGAGCACAAGCGGGCACAGTATTTATTTTTCCTTATATTTACACATATAGTATATTTGTGCGAAGATGGGTGCGTGTGTATTCGTGTGTATGTATGCTACCTCTCAGTGCAGTCAGGTGTGTTGATCTCACAGTTGATGCCACTGAATCCGGCTGGGCAGCTGCAGGTATAGCTGTTCACGCAGTCGGTGCAGTTCCCCCCGTTGCGGCAGGGGGCGCTCACGCACTCATCGATGTCCTCGGTGCAACGCTCGCCGCGGAATCCAGCTACACACACACATGTGAAGCCGTTCACACGGTCCACACACACACCACCATTGCTGCAGGGATCTGATACAGAAAGAGATGAGATTTTATGATCCGTAAGATTTTATCGCTAGCTTAAGAGGATGTGATGTGTGTGTATTTGGGGTGAACTGCCAGGTGTGTGTGTGTGTTTGGCGTATTTGGGCAACTTACTTGGAGTGCAGTCGTCAGTGTCGGTCTCACACAGGTCTCCAGTGAATCCTGGGTTGCATCGGCACTGGAAGCCACCCATTGAGTTTACACACACTCCGCCATTACGGCACGGGGACTTCACACACTCGTTGATGTCCACTTCACATGTCTGACCTATAGAGCATGACAAAATATTTTTAAAATGATGAAAATGATGACATCGTTAACATATTTGTTAATGATGGTTCCATGACTCGTACACAAACACACACACATGTATCCATGCTTACCTTGCCAGCCAGTTGGGCAAGCACAGGAGAAGCTCTGGTAGTCCTCAGACTCACGACACACACCTCTGTTCTTACACGGCCGTGCAGAGCAGGGGGCCAACACACTCTCACACAGCTCGCCTAGACGACACAAAGAATACATTTTAATTTACTTCACACACTAATGAAGCACAAAACTTCACACGCACCTACTCTCTCACACATACACATTGTTAAACCGCACTATTATTTCCTTGACACTTTCCGGGCGCACAATATAGTGGGCAGCAATTTCCTGCCATTCGGAGTTTCCCCCTTAACAGGAAATAGGAAGTAGAAATGCAGGAAATGTACCAAAAGTTCCAAGTCTGATAAAAGGCACAAAGGGTATTCAGGGAAACACAAACACCACAAACGCAAAAACTCCAAACAATGCCATGTGAAGCAGTCTGAACAATTCCTGTGCAATTGTTTTTGTTTGTGTGTGTGAGAATGAAGAAGAATGAGAGAGGAAGAATGAGTGCGTGTTCAATACCTGTATACGGCAGCAAGCAGTTGCACTTATATCCAGCGACATCATCAATGCAGGTGCCCTGGTTAAGGCAGGGGTTGGATGCACACTCATTGATGTTAGTCTGGCAATTCGGGCCTGCCAAAGACATTATAGGTAAATAAAAAGGACACAACTTCATTTAGAAACCCACACAAACAGGTTCCCACAGAGAGATAGACACTCACCTGTGAATCCGGCTTTGCAGCTACAGATGTAGCCATTGGTCATGTCTCGACATGTTCCACCGTTTACACACGGGTTGGACAAACACTCGTTTACGTTCAGGTCACAGTTACGGCCTGTCCAGCCCGGCTCACACACGCAAACATAGCTGTGGGGAAAAATGTGTATGAGCATGAGTGTGTAAAAACTTATGGCATAACATGTTTCTGAGAGATGGAGAGACGTACGCATTGGCCTGGTGCTGACAGTTGCCGTGGATGCAGGGGTTGCTGGCACACTCATCACGCTGTGAGAGGCACATGGTGTCGTGGAAGCCTTCAGGGCAGAGGCAAGTGAACGAGTTCACGCCATCCACACAGGTGCCGCCGTTACGGCACTGGTTTGGTACACAGTCGTCGATGTTAACATTACATGTCGCTCCTGAAATAGAGACAATGGCAAGCAGAGAAGTGTAAAAAAAATAAATAAAAATAGAAAAACTTTGACTCACTTCTTTCTTAAGAGATACAGTTAGTTTAAGGAACTATAAACTATATGTGCACTGTTAATCATCTTATATATAAATAAGGACATAGCCAGGCAGTTTATCCCAAGCAAATAAAAACAAAATACTTTTTTTCCTACAAATGTCATCTTTAAAAAAAGACCCATTATATGACTCATGAGATGCTTTAAATCAACTTATTTCTCTACAAAAGTGTTTGTGTGTGTGTGTGTGTGTGTGTATATCCTGACGATGTTGAACAGCTGGGGAAGGACGGACCATGTGAATGACAGGCCTTGTGACTGACAAAGACAGAAGCTCCCCCTCCCTTCCTTTCTGCCTTCTTTCTCTCACACACTCTTCGATGGGGGAGGTGGTGTCCCAGAGAGGGACGTTTACAAACACAAAGGAGGCAGCCATATTTCACACATGACTGAGTAACAATTACTACCCCGCCCCTTAATTACCCCCCCTCCTCCCCACCTCTGTGGACAGACAGTGTCACCTAACCGCCTGCTTCTGCTTTAACAATAGCCCTTTATCCCCCCCACCTTTTCTCTCTCCCACACATATTATGCTGTTCTTCTTGCAAAAAAAAGTTTTTGAAAGCATGTGTGTTTTTTAGGGGGGGGGAGGAGGGATTGTGCCGGCAGAGATCCAGAGATATCCAGGGACAGGTGAGCGCTTAGGAGGACATCAGTGCAAAGCACACAGGTGTGTGTCTGTGTCCCAGTTAGAAAAGGGCGTCTCTGTCCTCTAATGATATCCGATACCAAAGCCGGGCACCTCGCTAACCACCTGTTACACACTCACACATACACAGAGATTCTTACCTGTGTATCCAGGCTCACACAGGCACTCATATCCGTTGATCTTGTCGATGCACTTGCCAAAGTCACATGGGTTACTTTTGCAGTCATCCACATTGATCTCACAGTTCCGACCTGTACATGAAACATGATTTAGAGGGTATACTGACTAAGATGTGTGTGTGTGTATGTGTGTGTGTACGTATGTCTAGATTACCTGTGGTTCCTTTAGGGCAGCTGCAGGTGTATGAGTTCTCTCGGTCTAGGCAGGTACCTCCATTGCGACATGGCTGACTCAAGCACTCGTTGATGTTGATCTCACAGAGACGACCAGCATATCCAGGGCGACACGCACACGTGAAAGAAGCCACACCGTCCTTGCACACTCCATAATGGCATGGGTTTGAGGTGCACTCGTTTATATCGATCTCACACATAGCGCCTGTGAAACCTGCAGAAAAAAGAGACAGAAAGAAGATTATTAAGATTACAATTATTATGCTTGGTTCGATTTATGTGTTTCAGTTAATTACGTGTGTGTATTTGTGTACAATCACCTTCTTTGCACTCGCATGTGTATTTGTTTGGCCCATCAGTGCACTTGGCTCCGTTCTGGCACGGTGTGCTGGCACACTCATCTACGTCCACTTGGCACAGGTTCCCTGAGAATCCTGAGAAATAAAATGTGGTTGGTACAACTCTCCTTAGACCTGCTTATAATTTCACTTCTATGCGCTGTGTTCCTTACCCTCTGTCCTTTAACCATAATCTCAATTAAAATTCAGTGCACAAAAACACTGCTATTTGTTTAGATAAGCAATCAGGAGTTACCTTTAGGACACTCGCAATGAAAAGAGTTGATCTTGTCGATGCATTTGCCATTGTTAAGGCAAGGCTGCGATGCACAGTCATCTGTATTGATCTGGCAAAACATGCCTTCATACCCTACACACAAAGTTTTGAAATATGGTAAGAAAAGACAAAATGCTAAACAGATATTTTATGAAACAGAAACCTTACAGACCAATCACTTTGCATTTCGGTACGATCCTTACCTGGCATGCAAATACAGTGAAAACCACCGATCTGATCAAGGCAGGTGGCATCGTTCTGGCATGGGTTAGATTTGCACTCGTTCACGTCCATTTCACAGCGTGGCCCCTCGTAGCCTTGGAGACACTTGCACTGGAACGAGCCCTTGGTGTTCAGACACCGGCCACCATGCTCACATGGGTTGGCTCCTGGAAAAAACAACATTTGTAAACATCAGCCAATCATTGAACAGCTTCTTTCTTCATTTTAAATTAATAAACAAGGTTAAATGTTAAACAACGCTTAAATTCTCCCAACACTAACCAAATCAGCGTTCATGCCTGTTTCCTTTTCCCTCCCTACTATACTGTGCTGCAATTGGCTATTACCTAGGGAACACTCGTCAATGTCCTGGTTGCAGGCAGACCCAGTGTATCCAGGAGGGCAGGTGCAGATGGCCATGCCATTGACGGGGTTAGTGTCGCAGTTGGAGCCTTTCTGACATGGGTTGCTGATGCACGCATCATCCAGATGACATAGCAGACCTGTGAATTAAACAAGTTTTAAAATACTCTGTATAGGAATTTCAGCTGCATACTAAATGCACAATCATACACACATACACACACACTCATACACACTCACCAGTGCGCCCATGTGGGCACTCGCAGTAGAACGACGCGACACGGTCGTGGCATGTGGCGCCGTGGTAGCAGGCGGCACTGGCGCAGTCGTCGATGTTCTCACTGCAGTCATCGCCTGTCCAGCCGTTCACACACACGCAGTGGAAGCCACCCACTGTATTGTGACATGTGCCGCCATTTTGGCAGGCATTTGGGGATAGTTCACACTCGTCCACGTCTTCTGTGCAGTACTGACCTGTGTGCGAGTGTTGGGATTAGAGGTCAGAGGTGTAGAGGTTTAAAAGGTGAAGATTTATACAAATGTATTTAGAGTATTTTAGCAAATTGTACGAGTGTGTGTAGCTTTCTTCACATTGTATTTAGTATAGTGTATTATAGTAGACCTGTACCCAAGTTCATGTCAATTCATGGAGTGTTATATAACAACTTGTACAAACACAATGTAGAGGGCAATCGTCACATGTTGCCACTAGAGACATAGTACCACCGGCTAGTGCAGTACCAAGTTCTAGTGGTAGAGTCTGCAGTAGGCCAAGGTGCAATATTACCTGCAGTGTTGTGTATATACTATGGAACTAAAGGCTCCATCTGTTACCCTAAACGAAACTGTAATGGTTTTATTAAGCACCATAAAACAACCCTATAATGTCAGCCTACTTGTAAAAAATGCCAACTTCTCAGGAGTGCAGTAATGTGTGTAGTAATATGTTGCCCTGTCCAGTATTGTGTAACGTGTTGTACCTGTCCAGTGTTTGTCACAGTGGCAGTTGTATGTGTTCACACCATCCATACACCTTCCTCCGTTCTCACAAGCATGTTGTACACAGTCGTCAATGTTATGCTCGCAGTCCGACCCGGTGAAGCCTGAAGACAAGGGTGGGGGGGGTAAACGGTGAGTAAATGAATAAACCAAGTGACAGATAGGATATGGGAACCGTTCTGTGAGTGTGTGAAAAATCCCCGCCCCGACCGGTACACAACAAATGTTTAGTGTGGGCACATTGGGAAGCACATTTAACAACGGCAATCAGGATGAGCTATTGGGGTTAATCATAAACTTAGAGACCAAAAGAACCGCATTGCACATCAGAAGAACACACCTCTAGTAACACTATAACCACCCACACACATGCACAGTTATGTACACATCCAGCGACACTCATTCAATTACCTATTGTTTGCACCATATCATTCAGACACACCCACACCCACACACTCCATTACCTGGCAGGCAGGTGCAGGCGTAGCTAGTGTCACTGGTTTGTGTGCAAGTGCCCCCATTAGCACAGGGAGAAGGCTGGCAGGGCTGGAAGGGGCGCTCACAGTGTGTGCCAGCGAACTCAGGTGAGCAGCGGCAGCGGTACGAGCCCACCTCGTTTATACACACTCCACCGTTCTGGCAAGGTGAGGGAAGCGTGGCGCACTCGTTCACGTCCAGGCGGCATGTGGGCCCGTGGAAGCTGGGCGGGCATGCGCAGATAAAGTGAGAGTCGAATGCTGAGCACCGACCGCCGTTGGCACAGGGGTTTGACGCACATGGGTCTGCCTGCTGGCATATCTTACCTGCACAAATCAAACACACACACTCTCAGGATAGCACTATACACAATGAATGTGAATACTCTATCAAATACATATTTGAACCTGAGGACAAAATAGGAAACATAGGAAATACGGCCAAAATACCAGCAACAGTGTGTGAAAAACTTGTGAAGACATACAGAAAACGTTTGACCTGTCATTGCCAACAAAGGGTATATAACAAAGTACTGAGATAAAGGTTTGTTATTGACCAAATACTTATTTTCCACCATAATTTGCAAATAAATTCTTTAAAAATCCTACAGTGTGAATTTCTAGATTTTTTTTTCTTATTTTGTTTCTCCTAGTTGGGGTATATCTATGATGAAAATTACAGGCCTCTCTCATCTTTTTAAGTGGAAGAACTTGCACAATTGGTGGCTGACTAAATACTTTTTTGCCCCACTGTATATGTAAGTACCTGTCCAGCCGGGCGGGCAGCGGCAGCTGTATGTGCTGAGTGTAAGGAGTGAACAGGATCCTCCATTGCGGCACGGTGAGCTCATGCAGGCATGGTTCACCGGGGTCAGGCACAGCGGCCCACTGAAACCTAGCGTACAGTCACACGTGAACTCCACATCATTTCCTTGTGTGCGTGGACGACACACACCGCCGTTCCGGCATGGTGATGGACTGCATGGGTTAGGGAACTGACACTGGGCGCCCGCGTAGTCCGCTGGACAGCTAAGAGATACAACAAATAAAACACAGACACAGAAAATCAATCAAAGATTTCTATAACGGTGAAAATAAATGTGGAAACAAACGTTTTGAACAAGTTCAGGAAAGACTTTTTAAATATGGCCATGGAGAATAAGCTTGCAGGTGATGTGAAGGTTTTTATAGTAATTAAGCAATAATATAAAATCTTTACTGGTTGAATCATTTTACCCACAAGCTATCACCCACAAAATGCTTGGCATTCATAGGACCAGAGCTGTGTGTGTGTGTGTGTGCATGCAGCAGGTGTGTGCATTGATAAGTGCAGTTGTGAGGCAGCCCACAATCCACCCCCCACCCCCACGCTCTGCCTCTACCCTGAACCCTGTTGCTATGGCAAGTGGCGTGAGGTCACCAGGGCTGATCCCCAGAGAGAGCACACTCCTCCTGTCATCCCTCCATTCACAGACCAATACAACTCTCTCCCACCACTACATCGATTTCCTCACCTCAAAATTAAAAAAGATTTAAAAAAAAGATTTTTTAAAATTGCTTTAAGTTCCATCGGTCTCATACTCTCCATCTTACTTCCTCAACTTCTGACTTTTTTTTGTCTCTTTTAATATGTATAAAGTTGTCTCGTTCTCATTTTCTTTCTCTTTCTAAGGATTAGAATTAATAAATGTTTCCACCAGCCACTATACCGACTGGGATATGATGTTATTTACACTTTCCTCAAAAGGTGTGTGTTTACTTTCAGCATTGATTTGGATAAACACTCTTTGTCTTTGTGGCTCTGCAGCAGCAGCAGGCGTCTGTAGCTTGCAGTGGCAACATGTGTGTGTGTGTGTGTGTGTGTGTGTGTGAGAACAGATGCAGTGGTGACCTATGACCACATTTGTGACTCCAGGCTACAGCCTTCACAGGGGACTGGTCTGCCATCTGCTACCGATTGCCCTCAATGAGTGTGCGTGTGTGTGTTTGTGTCTGAGTCTGTGCATGTGTGTGTTCACACCTCCCGTTTCCTGCCTCAGTGTGTGAAACCGAACAAGAAACTTTCATTTTCTTGAATCTGGCTTAGTCAGTTGTTCTTTTTAAGGCAGGCCATGAAACACACACAACACACACACACAAGATCTTCAAGAATTCTGCAAACACATTATATCCCATTTACATATCACAAATTAAACTACTAAGGTATAAACAGTCCTAAAGAGATTGAGATTTGCTTAGAAACTGATTAGATGTCTTTGGGATATTTCATTTAGAAAAAAATAAAAATAAAAATTACTGCTGCCATTCCTAATACCTAAAACTTATCACAGATCACTTCTTTAATTTCCTATATTCTTTTCTATGAAATAACCTGACTCACTCTGAGCTGCTATTATCTGTTTAATAAGGAAAAAAGATTGCTGGGAAAAGGATTTTTGGGACAAACAATGGTAGAGTAAAAATTGTGATCCAGTCTCCATTCGCAATTTATTTAATGCCAAATGCACAAAAAAGTCTAGAAAAACAAAGCACAAGAAGGAAGCGAATGCAAGGTCAGCGAGGCCTTATCTCAGACTAAGGTGAAAGGGGATGCTTGATCTTGCCACCGAGGAACCCGGATGCTGAAGCGGTGAATTTTAATGCTGGTAACATTGTTTTGCTGTTTCCTTCCAGAATATTTAAACAACAGTTAATGGACTATGTGAATCACATTTACTTTGAGCAGCTTATTTTTCCCCACACGCACAACAATGGTGACATCGTGTTCGTGACCACATGCTACACAAGACTCCTTTCTATATGCACTTGCTGGAATTAACCACTGTGATGGAACTTTACACTGAACCACAATTTAAAACCCGCAAACATTTTAACGACAAAAAAAAAGTTCACTTGCGTGCTTAAAGTGCCGGTGCCAACATGTTACACCAGCAGAGGGCGCATGTATTGAGCTTTAAAATATACATGGCTGCTGTCCTTCAGCACTCTCAGAAAAAAAGAGCTTAATGGCTTTTGTGCAATTACCAACACACATATACTCACACACACAGACACATATATACACACACCGAGTTTTCAGTGGGAACTTCTTGGTGTTGTGAAATGATGCAGGAAAAGGTCACTTCTGTGAAATATGTTAAGAGAATAGAATACAAATATATCTTTGTGTTTCCTGTTTAGCTGTGAACACATTCAGCAGGATATTCAATCAGCGTATCTATTTTCATCCTATTGTACTAAAGTTTACGCCACTGCATCAGCACAAGGACCTGTCCACATTTCACTATTCTTTCATTCAGAGAGAGAGAGAGAGAGAGAAGGAGGAGGAAAGGAAGAACTCATGTGGGATGTGGCCAAAAGGCTCTCACACTTGTTTGCTTTCAAATCTTTACCCCCCCTTTCCCACCCCCAGCCCCAAGCTGACCCCCTCCACACACACACACGCACAGTCTGAATGGTGTCCTGTTCTGGGGCAGATGGCTGTGGAGGTAATAAGATTGGATGAAACTAAGCATAGCAACAGAGAGAAAGAGAGAGAGGGAGACTAAAACAACAGAGGTTAGGTGAGAGTGCAATGCGAGGACAGAAGAGAGGAAAATAGAAGCGCCTAAATGTGCAAAGAATAATCAAAAAAAGAGAAAGTGTAGGCGGCACTGTGGTAAAGTGGTTAGCACTGTCGCCTTGCACCTCCAGGACTTGGGTTTGATTCCCGTCTCTGTGTGCATGGGGTTTGCCTGTTCTCCCCGTGCTTTGCTAGTTTCCTTCAGGTATTTTGGTTTCCTCCCACAGTCCAAAGATATGCAGGTTAGGCTAATTGGCATTCCCAAATTGCCCATAATGTGTGAATGAGTGTGCGTGTGTGCCCTGCGATGGATGAGTGAGTGAAAAAAGGGTGTTTATAAAGTGTGAATAACTCTGAATATGTTATATTCACCAAGGGAGATGTGAGTGCACATTGTAAATATGACTATATTCTTATGTGTCTTTACAAAAAGACCTTACTCAATGTTTGAGTGTGTCTGTTCACTCTATGTGTTTTCGTGCATGCGCGAGAGTGTGTGTGTGTCTGGGTGTAGGACAATAGGGAGAGAAGGCCAGCTGTCGGTTTGAATTAGCTGAATGGGCTTCAGGAGTAACGGACCACTGAGCCTCTGGGAGAATGTCTATGGGCGCGTGCACGCTCACACACACACACACACACACGCACGCGCACACACACGCGCTCAGCGTGGAGCCTCATTCGAATTGAAAACTCACCACAGCTGCAGTGTGTCTTGATTCCTTGATCTCTCACTACATCACTGCTTTCTTTTACTCTCCCTCATTGATTTTCTTGAGTAATTTCTAGTTATTAATTAAAAGCTGGGACTCACCTGCAGCCTGGTTTTCCACTTCCTGTGAGCTCGCACGTTCCTCCATTCTGACATGGCTCTAAGCACCGGAGACCTACACACATTCATAATAAAATAAAACAAAACAAAAAAAACAATTTAGGCACATTTTACAGAAGCACACACAATCAGAATGATCATAATGTACTGCAAAGAGAAAGGGCGTCTTTTTTTCTTCCTTTAAGTCTTTCACAGAAGATCGGGCTATTGTTTCAGCTCCTGAAAGACTCTTTGATAGATGGATGAGGCTGTATTCATCCCCAGCAGCTCTGTCTTTTAATTTCAGTCACTGGACATTCAGAGGCCACACACACCTTCATTTTAAACACTTAACTAGCATTCGGAGCTTCAGAAGCACACTTTAAAGGAGTTCTACACTAAGAAATGCTTGTGTCACTAATAATGAATGAAAGTCAGCAGGGCCTGTTGGTATCATGCAAATGAGACTGTTGACTGGTTCCCGGTTGTCTTAGTTCATTGTTTGCTGTGGTTGTGGTTTTCTCGGTGAAGCACTATTCAGGACAGAATAGTCTATCTTAAATTATAGATATCATTTTAGAACCTTTAGTAACGTTTAACAATTTTGGAACAGATGAGCCAGGTACGGGAATGTTTCATTATCAATGTATAAGCTGCATACACCCCAAATGAGTAAACATACAAAATGACTTTAGCAGAATGTTTTTAAACATAAGACTGCTTCATATTTTTGATGTGTAAAGCCACTGTCACCCAGGAAGTGTCTGAATGTCCATGCTAGCCTGATACATTTGTGTGGCTTTTTGTAGTATTTTAGAAAAAACAATTTAGATATGTACAGTTATCCCACCAATACGAAGACCTGAATCTCCCTGATGCATCAATAAACCTTAAATCATAACCACCCTTCTCTGTTTTATTCCAAACTTCATGACCCCTTAGTACCTGCATAAAGAGTGCATGTTTGCTCTCCATAGGATGCACAAGTTCATTCCTTTTTTATTGGTACCTGAATGGTAGGTAACCAGTATAATACTGGACAAATAATATAATCAATTTCACAGGGATGTAACGCAATTGTTCAAGAATCACAAAAAATGTTTGGTATGCTTTTTGTGTAAGAGTGCTCATTTGCATATTGCTCAATATCAGAGAGCAATACTGTTCAGGATGTCATCCTTATTATTTATCAGTGGCGCTGATGTGCAGAACAATCCAACACTTCGTATAGTAGGAATATATTAGGGATAAGCTGATCTATTGCCCACGCCACACAGAAATCTACTTTGTCACTGGTCAGGTCAAGAAAGTGTGATTCGTGTCGCTATTGGGCATGCGCGGTAAATCCGGGGGGCACGCGCCCCGTGGGAAGAAAGCGCGACAGCTGCAAGGGAGAGAGTCGCGCGCACAAAAGACATCAGAGTGCAGCACGAGCCATAAAACACGCTGCCCGGCTATTGTTCACACGGCGTCCCCCCAGCGCGCGTGCGCGCACACACACACACACACACACACAATTGCGGCACTCTGCCATAAAAGCCCATTAAGCTCCCTATCTCTCTTTCGCACACACGCATATAATCCGGGGAAATAAAACCACTGTAAATAAATGAAGGTAAATAACGTGGTATCGTTCACACTTTCCAGTGACCCAAATCATATCTTCTGTATATTACTCACAGTATATAGGTTAAACCAGCACGGTTAGACACACACAGTGTGGGAAATGATGACATGAGTAAATCTCAAAGTTTTTTTTCTCAAGTAAATTAGGTAATAAGAGTTGGCACATCTAATATGAGTACAGTGTGTGTATGCAACAAGTGCATCTTTAGCCAATTACGTTTTTAATAATAGTTATTAATATATTTATCGTCAAAGTTATTAAAACTTTGACGATAAATATTCTGAAAGTAAGTACATGATGTGTGTAAAGTATAGTAGCCTAAGTGCGCGTGAACAGAAAGCAGGTCCGTTACCTTTCCCCTCACAGAGTGTCCCGACGAACAGGGAGATCAACAACAAACGGCTCATCCCGTCACAAATGCTGTTCAAATCCACCCAGAGTTTTCATAGATCCAAAAGTTTTTTTTCTCCGGTTCCAAAAATAAGAGATAAATATATTAAATAAATAAATTAACGTTATTTCCAAGAGGCGCTTCGTTCCTCGTCAGCGCAGCGCGTGAGAAACTCCGCTCAGATCGTGCGCGTGTGTTGTAGTAGGTAGGGCGCGCGGGCAAGCTGGCGCGTGGGACTCCAAAGTTCTGAATGACGTCTCACGCGCGAGATGGAAAAGTCCCGCCCTTTCTGTGGTCTCTGGTATTCCTCCGCAGAGAGCGTGTGAGGAAGACCAACACCTCAAACTAAACACAAACTAAAAAGTAAAGCTCTTTATTTTAAATATTCAAACTATACGCCCACATACTGACTAGCTATTTATATTATACTGAGAGAAAAGAAAAAAGGTTTTTTTATTTTATTCATGAAGGGAGGCGAGAAGGTACTTGCGCACAAAGAAAGTAGTCCCTCATTAAGAAATCAACCGAGCCTCTCTCTCTTTCTCTGATTGTTCTTTAGACCTACAGTATGGGTCTGTGGATCTTCTGCTATGACCCTGATATTCTGCAGAATTCCGACTTACTTCTATGGATGTAATGTTATACTTTAATTTTGCTTTAAATAGTTGTTGCTTTTAGAATTTCTTATATTTCTTTATAAAAAAAACAATACATTTATATTAACAAAAAAAATCTTATTATCTTTACAACAATATCTCTTTCTGCTAATACTTAAAAAATCATTGCTCAATCTTTTAAATGTAGTTTCTCTTAAAAGCCATACTGCGCAACATATCACTGTAGGTGGCAAACCATTTGTGTCTTGTGAAATCTGCCTATGAACTTAATTATTTAATATGGTGGCATGATATGGTTTTTTTTTTTTTTTTTGGTAGTTGTTCTTATTAATAGTTTCTGGATATTATGCTGGTTAAATGTGCATAAGAATTTTTCACAAACTGAAATATGGCACTGGACTAAATCATTTTAAAAAATGGCCAAGCAACAAGAATTACACAGAAGAATTTTTTTTTTAATCATACACTAGGTTTTTAATCGCTTGCAGCTGTTACCCTGGCGAAAGAGTTGCACCAAGCAGTGAGAGAGGAAACAGAAGTGAAGGAAGCAGGAAGGTGTACGCACTCAGAGGCGGTCCTAGAGTCTGTTGGAACCCTAGGAATAAATTTGCAGGGGGTCTCTCCTCACCAGCATTCATCACCTTTAAGTTATAACTAATAAATGATAGTTTGTCTGCCCTTGGGGCCCCCTACAGGCCTGGAGCCCCAAGCAGTTTCCTGCATTGCCTCTTGACAAACAGAGTCTATGGACACACTAGGTCCATAGCTAAACTTGAACTTAAAACTTTAAAAAGATGAGTTTTCCCCCCTATGATCAGTAAAGTAGAACTGGAAATTGGAAATAAAGCATCCTTTTTGTTAAACCATTTCTACAGGACGTTACAGCTCAAAAAATTACAGAAACTCTTAATCCCAGTTTGACTCAAATGTCCCTTATGTATAACATGGGCATTAAGGACCAGTCTTGGGGGACGTTACTTTTTAAAGTAATTACATTACAAAATCACTGTCTTTAAAAAGTAATTAGTTACATTACTGTGTTACTTTCTGATAAAAGTAACTAGTTAGAGTACTTTTCCATTGCAGAAAATGAAAACTCCTTTGTGATTCCTTGATGCATTTTGTTTTAGTCAAGACCTTTATAATTATTCTACCATCATCACTCCGCGAAGTTTGGCCCATAATCTGTTAACTACTTATACCCCTGTTTTACCTAAGAATGTTTTTTTTTCGTGCTGTGATTAGGTTTCCATCTTTCCGCGCATCGGTCCTTATCGGGGACAGGGCTTGTAGGACGACTTTCACACACACTAATGGATTAGGAATAACTGTTGTCTGGCTCACAGATTACATAAAGTAGCTGAATAACGGATTACATTTTTGAAAAAAATAACAAAGTAACTAAGTACTTGGATGGTGGACCTAACGCGTTAGATTACTCGTTACATCAAAAAAGTAATCCAAAGGCTCTAATACATTACTTTGTTACACGTTACACCCAACACTGCACAGGACTAAATGTTCTAAATGTTCCCTTGTTTTTTTTTTCTATACAACATTGGTACCAAAGTTATGCAGGCTTTTCATTCAATTTCTCTAGAAATTCTACAGAATATTGTTCTATAGGACATTCAACTTATATAATTGATCATTAATACAGTTAATTAATACTATGCGTCCATCTAATAGAAAAAAATCAATGGCCCTTTTTTAACATTCTTTTCTGGGAACTGGCCAAATGTCCCCAAAAGATTAAAACCGTCAGATACACACCACAGCAAGACATGCCAAATATATACTGTATTAAATGATGTGATGAAAAACAAGAGATCACACACACACATTGCAAAGTACAACATTTTAAATGTGAGAAAGTGAAATGATGCAGTGAAAACAAAAAACATGTGGAGACACATCAAATTATAAAGAGATCCTTTTTTTTTACCCTGAAACTTACAACACAGTTTCAGGCCCTCAGGTGTTATAGTAGTAACGTTTCATCTTTTCTGACAGCGTGTGTGTGCGTATGCACAAAGGTGTGGGAACAGTTTTCTAGTGGATTTTATACCCGCAGGACACATACAGTGTGTGCAATTATGTGTGTGTGGTTGGGTGTGTGTGTGTGTGTGAGAGAGAGAGAGAGAGAGAGAGAGAAGGTGGTTAATGCTTATGCATGATTTGAATCACATACACGTGCAATTGTCACTCTCTCTAACGCTCTCTCACACACACATACATGCAATGTACACAACTAAAATATTTACCTAATACCTATTCAACTGGTGCACCTCCTATTTACCCTGTTATTTGCCCTTCAAAACACACACAGACACACACACACATATCTAAGTGTCTATCTGTCTCTCTCCCTCTGTCTATCTTTCTCGCTCTCTTTCACACACACACACACGCACGCACACGCACACCCACACAGGTCCAGGCATGCCTTGAGGATGCTGCATATGTCTGTCCCCTCCCCCTCGGCTGATGTTTGAATAAAGCTCTATTTGCATCTCTAAAGCAGGCGGCACACAAATGGTAGTTGTTTGAATAATCACAGCTCTGAGCTGCACATGCCTACACTGTGTGAGGGGGGTGAGGATGGGGGTTAATTACCAACAGTTAGCAACTGGTCTTACACATGTGCCTGAGACAATAGGGCTCAGGAAAGTCCAGGGTCTTCTCTTTCAACTCCACACACACATACCTGATAGCGGTGCTGCGGTGAGAAACTAGACGCCTTGAGTGTCAGGGCAGGAAATAGGGCCCAATTCACACCAGACAGAAAGGATGAAGAAGACACAAACCCACACACTCCCACACATGTACTTTAACTTGTTTTCCTGCATGGGGCAAGTAATATGTGAGTGTGAGAAATCGGGGTGCTGTGTGTACTGTATGTGTGTATACTGTATGTGTTCAATGTCTTTTGGGAGAACTGTGTCTCAGAGAAGTATAGCGTAGAATATCTTAAGTAGGGTTCTCCTACCAATGTATGAAGCATGAATTCAAAGATTTGTTTCAGAAACACTACTATTTGTTCATACTATGGCTCTTGTAGGGCTCCCAAATTGTTTACCATCAAGCAAGACCTATGTTGAAATTCCATTAACAACTTATTTATTAATTACTTGTATGATTATCTATATAAAAAACTGATTACAATTTTTGTAAATGTGATCATAACATCTACAGTGAGGCAGCTAAAAGCAATGCCATCTCAGCTTCAGTCCTAAACTAGAGTTACTGTCTGTGTGGAGTTTATGTGTATGTTTCTCACATACTGTATATATGGGGGTTTCTCCAGTTTCCTTCCATCTCCAAAAACCATGCAGGTAGGTGAAGTGGCTAGGCTGAACGTCACACGCTTAAGTGTGAATGAATGTCTGAACAAGTGTGTGCAAGTTACCCTTAGATCAACTGCTATTAAATCCAGGTTGTATTCTCATTTTACACAATGTGCTCCTGATCAGAATAAAAAAAAAACCTAAAGATAAACGAGAAGTATGAAAATTGCTTAATTGCTTAAAAATAATAGTTAATGATAAATAATTGGCAAAACAACATTATCAGTATGCAATATATACAATAAATGCCATTTATGAATACCTAGGGGTGTTCAAGTCAAACCGGGACTTTTGGTTAAATTTCTTGTAAATGATGATGTAAAAATGATGTTTTCAGAAGACTTACACGGTATAATAAAGTGGTTTTATTCTGCAGTAAAATATGTGAATGATAGCAATGTATTAAAGTACATCCGTGCATGGCAGTCCTACGGCAGAACCTCAGGACCTTTCCTTCCCTCCCTTAGCAGAATTCTCCAACTTGTCATCTGACGAGATTCAACAGATCATCTCGTCATCTAACCCCACCACCTGTTCATTAGACCCAATCCCTTCCACAATGCTCCAGGCCATCTCACGTGACCTCCTTCCCTTCACCACAGCCATCATCAACCAATCCATATCATCTGGTCATGTTCCTGCCGCTTTTAAGAAGGCAAGGGTTATTCCCATCCTCAAGAAACCCTGCCTGGACCCATCAGAAGTTAACAACTATCGCCCGGTATCACTGCTCTCTTTTATTTCCAAAATTCTTGAAAGAACGGTTTATAATCAAATGTCTCTTTATCTCTCACAGAACAACCTTAATGACCCAAACCAATCTGGATTCAAAGTGGCACATTCCACAGAGACTGCCCTTCTGTCAGTCACTGAGAAGCTCCATGCTGCTAGATCTGCTAAACTTTCATCTGTCCTCATCCTCCTGGACCTGTCAGCTGCATTTGACACCGTGAACCACAAGATTCTATTATCTATTCTTACAAGCCTTGGAATTTGTGGAACAGCGTGGCAATGGTTTGCTTCTTACCTTAAAGATAGGTCATATGAGGTAACATGGAGGGGATCTACATCTGCCCCACGTAGACTCTCTACTGGTGTCCCGCAGGGCTCAGTACTTGGCCCTCTTCTGTTCTCCCTCTATACCCGGTCTCTTGGTAAGGTCATATCATCGCATGGATTCTCATACCACTGTTATGCAGACGACACCCAACTTGTCCTCTCCTTTCCTCCCTCTGACACTCAGGTTTCCACCCGGATCTCAGCATGTCTGGCAGACATCTCATTTTGGATGGCTGCTCATCAGCTGAAGCTCAATCTCAGTAAAACCGAACTGTTGTTTATCCCTTGTGACTCATCTCCAGGTCAAGACCTTGTGATATCCATGGACAACAACCAAATCACTCCCTCAACCACCGCCCGCAATCTTGGGGTAACCGTGGACAATCATCTGTCATTTTCCCCACACATCGCTAACCTTACTCGCTCTTGTCGATTTCTTCTTTACAATATCAGAAGAATTCGCCCATTTCTTTCTTCACAGGCTACTCAGGTGCTTGTTCAGTCCCTTGTTATTTCAAGACTGGACTACTGCAACTCACTCCTGGCAGGCCTGCCTCTGTCCACGATTCGTCCTCTGCAACTGATCCAGAATGCAGCAGCACGACTCGTTTTTAACCTTCCCAAGTTCTCCCACACCACCCCACTCCTCCGCTCCCTGCACTGGCTTCCTGTAGCTGCCCGCATCAAATTCAAAACACTGATGCTTGCCTACAAAGCCAAAAATGGCCCAGCACCCACTTACCTCTCTGCGCTAATTACGCCACGCACTGCACCACGTTGCCTCCGATCCTCCAGCACTGCTCGCCTCATCCCACCATCTCTCAGGGATCGAGGGCGGCATTCATCCAGGCTCTTTTCTGTTCTGGCACCTAGATGGTGGAATGAACTTCCTCTAGATGTCCGTACATCAGAGACTTTGACTATCTTTAAACGACGACTCAAGACTCATCTGTTTCTCCAGTACTTGGACTAACCCCCCTCCCCCCCCAAAAAAAAAAAAAAAAAAAACTCAGTTGTGTTGGACTAATGGTACTTAGTTATTAACTTGGTTAACCCAGTGTAAGTATGTATCCAATGTTGTAAACATTAAAGCACTTTTTGTAAGTCGCTCTGGATAAGAGCGTCTGCCAAATGCCTAAATGTAAATGTAAATGTAAATGCAATCCCTGCTGAGGCAGCTCAAAACACACTGAAGTTGTTCCAGTGGACATTCAGTGGGTGGAATGCCTGATCCTTGAAAATCAACGGATGACTTGTCGCCAACTTGGAAGAGACACATCTGTCTGTGGGAACTGTACAAATTTACGAACAGCATATAATAGGTACTTGGCTGAGAGTTATTGCCACATCCCACATACAATCCTGACCTCCGAGCCATTTCCACATGTTTGCTCCATTAAAGGAGTTCCTAGAAAGCCAGTGTTTCAGTCGTGAAGCAGGCAGACCGATGATGGTTCCAGCGTACTGATAAACTTTCTTCCTTGATGGTATCTAAGGAGTAGTGAAACTCTAGTGCATTAGTGTAGCAGGGGATTAGGTAGCGAATTAAAGGAAGTTTTTACTCTCATTACCTTAGTTCTATCATTCTGCAAATATATTTTTAACTAATTAAATTTATGTCCCCAAAAAATCCTAAAAAAAATAATTTCCAATTTTAGAATGTATCAAGAGAAACAATAAGAAGCTTTTTTTTGTTTGTTTTTTTGTTTATTTAACAGTTTCACACATTGTTTCCTCACTATCACACTAGAATGTCTAGAATGTTTTCATTCTCAGTCCCTACAACATGTAATTTAATTTATTTCAATCTATCAAGTTATAGTGTATCTATAATGTAGAAGCATGTCACAGCAATATTATGACCATCAGTGCCTCATGTGCACAACAGAAGCAGAATCCATCGCTCAGCACCTCTAACCTGACGCTGATGGGGCAGACGTGTGTGTCTGTATGTTTGTGTGTGTGTGTGTGTGTGTGCGCGTGTGTGATGGTGAGTGTTTCCAAATTAGAAGATCAACATCCTCCACTCTCCTTCCTTCATTCTTTGGAGGCACTAGGGGTCAGACCTTGAGACATAAGCTTCGGCATGTGTGGCATCTGATGGTGTGTCTGTATATCCCAGCATGCTTGTCACTTATGCGCATGGTGTGTGTTTTTAGGGTGTGTTTTGTGTCCCAGCTGTTCCGTGTATCACTTTCACAGCGTCTCCGACAACTGCAGCTCTGACCTCGCCCTCTCACTTTCCAAAAACAGTCCCCTTAAAGTTTAACTTAGGGCCTGTGTGTGTGTGTGTGTGTGTGCGTGAGGTACTGTAGGTTTCCTTGTCTTTCAAGTAGACTGAAATGCTTGTGGATGTTATTTAAAATCATAACCACAACAAACTTTGAGAAGTTTCTTATCTTGGTTAGTAATTATTTTCCTTTATATAAGAACCACGAGAGACTGTGAAATTTAGCGTGTAAAAATATAATACATATTAAAATATAATAAATAATAAAAATCCCATGCCCTTATTTTTCTTCTTATGTTTTTCACTTTCATTCTCATACATCATATATTCTCACATATCTCATTCTCATTTGATATGTTTTTTCTCTATCACTCTCATTGATCTTCTCTTTCATCTTAAATTGAGAATGCACGCACACCTATAAAGAGAGAAAGAGAGAGAGAGATCGGCCTACATGACCTTCCAGGTTTGTGTATCCATCATTTCATAACACACATGTATACAAGGTATACTTTGTGTGTGTTTCAGATGAACACAAAATAATTTTGTTTGTGCTTTTTATGTACTTGTGAATTAACAATGCATCAGCATGTGCTCACGAATTGCTGTTAACAAACTACATGTGTAGGCGGCATAGTGGTGTAGTGTTTAGCACTTTCGCCTTGCACCACCAGGTTCCGGAGTCGATTCCCACCTCAGTGCCTGCATGCATGGAATGTGCATGTTCTCACAGTGCTTTGTGGGTTTCCTCTGGGTACTATGGTTTCAGTTTAAAGACTTGCAGCTTAGCCGCAATTGAATTTGTGATTTCAAATTGCCCATAGTGAATAAATATGCATGTGAGTGTGTGTATGTGCGCCCTGTGATGGATTGGCCAGGGATCCAGGGGTGGGTGTGTCCAGTCTCCTGGGATAGGCTCCAGGCCCCCCACGACCCTGTATACAGGATAAAGCAGTATAGACACTGAGTGAGTTGTGTGTGTGCATGTGCGTGCCCTGCGATTGGCACCCTGTCCCGGGAAAAAGTCTGGAAAAACCCCAGCTCACGCCCAACATGTCCTTGGATAAGCTCCAGTCTCGATTTGTATTTTGTGTGCTTGTTTAACTATGATAAATGCAGTCATGTCAATGACATTTTCAATTGCACATTGCAATTATAATATTGATTAAAAGATCATGCATAAATGTATCAGAACTTAATTCTACAGTAAGAAATCAGCTTTTAAGATCCTTTTTTTTTAGTTTAAAAAAAAAAAAAAAAAAAGGCAGTGCTTATTTTAGTTTGCTCTTACCAGTTGAGTAACATGATCTATTTTTCTTTTGCGACAGTAAGTGATATTTCTATGGAGGCTTTAATACGTTTGAATGTTGGTAATGTGGCGAGGTCACAGAGTAACACTATAATGGGCGAATCAGGATGCTGAGGTCAAGGATCTCAGACAGCTTGTCCATGACATCTGCCTTCTTGGAAATGTGAGCATGTTTTACTGTAGATGAATTCTACGCACATTGTGGTATCTGTAAGGGGTCTTATATAAGAGTACATCTCAAGATTTTTCACAATCGTTACTTACATTTGTACAGTAAGTTCTGCAAACCCAGATAAATGCAAAACACAGGGTTGACAAATTATCTACATTTTTTTAACTAGGTTTAGAGATACTGATGATTATAACAAATATATTATGTTTTAATACAATAATAAATAAAAAATAAATAATATTATTTAAAAAAAGAGAATTCTCTTTTTTTGAAAAAGAGATTCTGTTAATGAAAAAGGAAGCCGATTATATCAGTGTTTAATTTATACAGTGCCAATATTTTTTGAGTTGCCCATGTTTCGGCATGCCTTACAAACAAATCAGCCTGGATAAAAGATTGTATCTCCAGTTCAACATGTTGAGTCCTCTTTGGTTCAAGCTCAACTTGACGTTGTAAATAAAAAGGTTGTTAAGTCTATCAGGAACCTTAAGGTAACGATTTGATTGAATTTAATGTTATTTACAATATATATCTTCAAATGCAGCTTTACAGTAATTAAGATTGAGATACAGTAATACAGCATAGTGCAAAAGTCGATTTTGCCCCACCCCTCATTTTTTCATATTTTGCTTCCAAAGAGACTCCAAATGTAGTCATGAGGAATAGTTCTCCAGGCTTCCTGACTGACACTTTTTTTTTTTTTTTTTGCAAGTTTTTGGCTTCCATTTTAAGTCGAGTCCCTGTTCCTGACCAGTTTTAGATGCAGATGAAGACAGATGATCAGGTCAGTGCTTAATGTACTGGTGATGCTGAATGCTGAGTGGTTGGAACAGATGAGAGGGGAAATGAGGTTGCTGCTAAAGTTGATACATAAACAATCAGTTCTTAAAATCTCTATCCGTCTCTTTAGGAATTTGCAGCCAGTTGCAGTGAAATATTTATTCAATTTAATCTATATAAATCCATTTAATTTAATATAAAGAAATGAAGATCGAGATCGTTGCACAGTACTGCACAATAGCTGTATATCTGTAGTCAACCAGCTAGATTTTACAATAGCAAGAAAAACTCCCTGAGACAAAAGACAAGCAAGGAAGCTTGTGTAGAGAAGTGCAACTTCATGGTGTCCGAGTAGGACCATGTTCAGCTCCTAGCTGCAAGTGATGCACAGACAGCCTTCTCAGATCTCTTTGTGCTGTTAATCAACTTTACTTCAAGTCACTCTATAACTGGGTTTAAACTTCTTAGACCATGACCTATTGTCTAAATCCAGATTAACATATTGGATATAGATGCAAAGCACGTCTGTAAGTTGCTCTGGATATAATCATCTGCCCAGTGCATGTGTGGCATGTGTGGTCTTCACTCATGCAACATGAGTCCATATTGTGGCTCTCCTTAAGCCGCTGCTGGAAGTTAAAGGTATTCAGTGGATGTGCATCTGCCCGCACTTATCAGGCAACCATTCCATCCTGAACACTACAGGTAACAATCAAATAGTTTGCTCAGCTTCATTTGCAGTGTGAGTGTGTGTATGTGTGTGAGAGAGAGAGTACGTGTGTGTGTGTGTGTGTGTGTGAGAGAGAGAATGTGTATGTGTGTGTGTGTGTGTGTGTGTGTGTGAGAGAGAGAGAGAGAGAATGTGTGTGTGTGTGTCTGTGTGTGTGTGTGTGTGTGTGTGTGTGTGTGTGAGAGAGAGGGAGAATTATTGTGCACGTGTGTGTAGACAGCTGCACTGGTGATATGATAACCGTGCTAAAGAGTGAAAAATCGCTAATGGCAGTGTCGTGCAGGCAAACGCTCCACCATTACACCAACTGACGGCTATTCAGATCTGACACCACGCACACACCCACCCACCCACTCAGACACAGACACACACACACACACACACACACACACACACACACACATATGGCTATACTTGTGTGGCTTCAATAGCAGTGTATTGAATATTACTATTATATATTAATAATAATTATATTATTGAAATATTACCAAGATTTGAAAAAAGGGAAAAAGTGTTTGTTAGAGCTAGGCTTCCATTAAACAAATAAAATTAAAAGGAATGTACGCTTATGATATAAATGAGGATGGGTTCCCTGATTAGTCTGGTTCCTCTCAAGGTTTCTTCCTATTGGCATCTCAAGGAAGTTTTTTCTTGCCACCGTCACCCTCAGCTTGCTCATCAGGGACAATTCTGCATCAAAGTAAACGTCACCAAACAGAGTTGAAATGCATTTACATGCAGCATGGTAGCTTAATGGGAACTTTGTTTCGTAGGTTTCCTTCCACAGTCCAAAAACATGTGGCGTAGGTTCATCAGTTTCTTCAAATAGATACTATTTATACACTACAGAATAAGTGAAATAGATGATGGATGGAGTTAAACTAATGTAAATATTGTATCTATTAAATGCAAAAAAGTAATATTGCAAAATGTATGTCTTAAAAAACTTTTTTTTATGGACAATAAATGTAGGTAATATTACTCAATTTCATTAAATAGATTTCACTTTCTAATCTACAGTACTAAGCAAAAGTCTTTGGTTACCCCTCATTACCCCTCACCTATATGACAGTTAACCTAATATATGTCTTTGGACTGTGGGAGGAAACTGAAGTACCTGGAGAACATGCAACTCCACGCACACAGACCCAGCGCATGTACTGAACCCATGACCCTGGAGGTGAGAGCGCACAGTGCCAACCCCTACGCCACCGTGCCGCCATCATTCCTTTATATAAAATTTCATTAAATTATCTGGATTAAATTAAAGAAATGGGATTTTTTTTATGTAACAACCTGAGCAACCCCTCTTGTCTGTTCTAATCACTCAGCATTCAGCATCACCAGTTTACTAATCACTGTCCTGATCATCTTCCATCATCTGCACTTGTTTCTCACTGGTTCATGACTTAAGTTAAATGTTTTTTTTTGTTAAATAATACATAAATCACTGTGTGTTTTTTACCGGACTGAAAGTAAGAGCCAAACAAGTTGTTCAGGAAGCCTGGAGAACTAGTCCTCATGACTACATTAAAAACATTGCTTACACTTTGAAAGCAAAATATGAAGAAGGAAGGCTCAGGCATCGTAATGTATGATATTGTTAAAAATAGATGCCACATTTGTTATTTGCATCTTTTGTGAAACATAGCAAAGCAAGCATGGCATTACACAAATCTCATACATTTTCTCATGAATAGATTTTGCTGTATCATTTTAGTGAACAAACGAGGTGGAGGGGAAAATATTTGACTTTACAAAACTTTAGGCTTGTTATGTATTCAGACTGTTTAAATTATTTTTTTGAAATATGCGTCTTGAATTTAATTCATTCGTACTGGGTGTGTTATTTGTGTGTGTGTGTGTGTGTGTGTGTGTGTGTGTGTGTGTGTGTGTGTACAATCGTGAAGTTAGTTCTCATGGCCTAATATCCCCTGGGACATAGAGACAGATGTGACAAGACACACACACACACACACACACACACACACACACACACACACACACACACACACACACACTTTATTATTCCATAAGTACAAAAATACATTTAGTATAAACAGAAAGTCATTAAAACATAAAAAATATATTTTTAAAATTTACCCAAATTAGAAAAGTAAATTAAAAAAATTATCCTGTTATGTTCAGCAATTATTTTTGTATGCAGTGGTGATACAGGTTTAAAATAACGTTTAAATAACAGTCTATTACAGACACTACATGGTACCTTCCAGAAGTATTGGAACAGAAAGGCCAATTCCTCTATTTTTGCTACACATTGAAGGCCTTTACCTGTTACTGACTGATCTGTTTCAATATTTTTGCTCCCCAAATTTTGGTGATCTGCCACTGAAGGTGCCATGTTTTAGGCTGGTTAACACGTCTAGAATCAAAGATCTTTTGTCTTATATTTTTCTGTAGATCTCAAACTTAAATGCCTTTAGTGTAAAGCAAAAGCAAAAAATAAATGCATTGGCATTGTCTTTTTAATATTTTCAGAGGGGACAAAATATATTTGCACACTGTACAGGGATGTTTACTGATAGAAAACACAGGAAAATTAAACTTCCTGATACATTGAACAAATGAAGTGCTAGGGGGAATTGAAGAGTCACGGGTAGATTGAAGAATGAGTCATGGGCAGTGTGAACAGGTTTAACTCCAAAAGTAACAGCTTGTTTTATTGATAGATATTTTTTAATTCCTTGTACTGGACTTTAGTTGAAGCTTAATGTGTTTAGTAGCCAGGGGTGCAGTAAAGGGGAGGGGGTTATAAATAAAGGATGATTCAAAGTGAAAGAGGCTCCTTAAAAGGCTAGGGGTTGGCTTTGTCAAGGTTAGGGGCCCAGAATCCCTAGTGGTACCCCTGACTTTTGCAGCCTTTCACTAACAAGGTGGAAACAAGTTTATAGAATTGTTTTCTATGGATTCTCATTTACATCCTTCTGGAACGGTATTTGACACTACATAGCCTCTAAACTATTACACCTCACAAATCCTTCACTCACACTAGCGTATGATCATGGAATATCCAAAAAAAAAAAAATAAATAACACAATTACGACCCTTGATTACATTTTCCTCTTAAGCAATCCATTGAAATGTCTGGATGTAGAATACAAGGGGCGTTATTTAAAAAAAAGTATTTTGACTTAAAGCTTAGAACTCTCTGAACATGTAGCTAAATGAAATTCTTCAGATGTGAAAACTTCAAAGAAGTTCAAAAAGTCACCAAATGTCCCACTACTTGTGTCATTTTTATTTTAAATATTCTATACACTTTGTTCATTTTCATAAATGTGTAAATAATTCAAAACTCGAATGCAAGTATTTGAGAAACTGATATTTCCTTTAACTTTTCTGCCGTCATTGTTCAATTTTGTAGATTTGATAGCATTTTTATTTCAATAAAAAAACACATTTGTTGAATAAAAAATAAGTTTAATTGGAATAAAGTCATTATAAAGGAAAATGTTTATCTCTCACACACACACATACACACACACCATTGTTAGAGGGCATTGTGGTCAGTTCAAGTCCAGTTCAGTTATTTGTTTATTTTGCCAACAGGCGTCCTGGAGTCTCGCTACACACAGTGGTTCGTCCTGCTACCTCATGAAAATTTCATATTGCATCTACACACACCTAATACTACAACAACAACAACAAGTACAAGTCAGGCTTTTCTACCATATTTTCCAGATTTCTTTAATGTAAGTAAAAATATAAAGTGTTCTTATATGTAAGATATTCAGTGATGAATGTAAAGTGTGTAAGGAGTGTGTGTGTTACCATTAAAAAAAGAGAAGTCAGTATAAATGTTGTAAATACAAAATATTCACATAATTTTCAATTGAACATTTCTCAGATGGTTAAAAACCTTAGCTTATTCATACATTTTTTAATGTGAGTTTTAGTAGTTTTTTTGGGGGTCATTTTACAACTGAATGTGAACAAATGATGTGAACAAGTGTTTACAGAAAGAGAGAGAAAAGAAGAAGAGAAAAATGGAGGAAAAGCCGAAAAGTGTTTGATTAATACTTTTTATGTTTGTGTGTTTGTGTATGTGTGTGTGTGTGTGTGTGTGTGCGTGGGTGTGCACAAAAGTTGCACACTCATGCTCTCTGATAAAATCATGTTTATAGCTGACTTAGGACTTCATTTGTGTGTGAAATGCCTTCTGATATCTTCCAGTCTCAGATATGTTAAGGAGGAGGTGTGTGTGAGAGTGTGTGCATGTGTGTGCTGGTCTGTGCATCTGCAGGCCCAGTGTATTAGCACATGCAGGTTTAGCCCCGAGGGCGTAATGCTACTTACATTTCTTGATGACACAACATACACATTTGCAAAAACAAAAACACAAAAGCATGCATGCATGAGGGCAGAAAAGAGATAAACAGGCAGTTTCCCACAATTGAATAGAATACCCGGTTCCTGCCTGCAGCTCTTGAATGAGTGGGTAGTGATATCAAATGTTTCAATGTATTCTTATATACTGTAAAGTGGTAACTGTTAACTCTTAAATTTATTTAAGAGAAAAATTTATTTCGTTTAATTTGACCTAAAAGTTCATTGCTGTTGCTGTTCTCAAAGCCTGGATGAGAAACGAGCGTTCGGTTTTGGGCTAGCAACTCGGCCCCATAAAAACCATAATTGCTATAGAAACGATGGCCACAGCATAGGAGGAAAAACATTTAATGCATGTCAGACCAGCTGTACACAGTAATGAGCTATCTGTTTAGCAGGTTGTAATCATAGCTGGAGCTTGAGCTAGGCCTAGCCACCTCAGATTCTCTTTGATCTGCTTTTATTTCTGTATATTACACATTTGTTTTAAAAGGATAGAATGCTAGAGTTTCCATGGTATTTGCTGTGTTATCTGCACAAGCTTGCATTTGGCTAAATATTCCTCAAATCCATTATCTAGCCAAAAAACATGACTGTGGTTAATGTCCTGCCCACATGGCTGAGTTGTTCTTGGTTCGCCATATAAAACACTGTTTAATGCTGATTCTGCTTAATTAAAACACACAACATAACACTCAGTATTGCGTAGTTCCTCTTGTACTGCCTGGCCCTCATGACTCTACAAGACCTTTGGGAGTGTGCTTTGTCTGGTACCAGGACATCGGAGGGGATCTTTAGGATGCTGTGAGTGGAGAGGTGGGCCTCTATAGATTAGATTTGTTTGTCCAGCGCATTGCATTGGGCGCTCAGTTGGATTGGGATCTGGCTGATTTGGAAGCTAGGTCACCAGTCTTGGAGTTTTTGCCTGCTGGACTCTGTGTGTTTAGGTGCATTACTTGTTCTGGTGCATTTCACCATTGGCAGCATTAACGTTTTCTGTGATTTGTGCTAAATTTGCGCCTTTTGGTGCTCATTATCCTGTCACGAATTTACTGGTATTAGTAATAATCAATGTTAATGTGTTAATGTTATGGCTGATCTGTGTATGTCTGTGAGGTTAAAGAGAAAGTTTCCTTTTACTGTTTTTTTTTTCTTTTCACATGTGCATGATTCCTGCTACATAGATAAACCACACTGATAGCCAGGTTACATGACTTGCATTCATAAATTCAAATTTATATAACAAAAAAAACAAAAACTGAGGAATCACATTTACATAAGTATTCACAGCCTTTGCTCAATACTTTGTCGATGCACCTTTGGCAACAATTACAGCCTCAAGATTTTTTGAATATGATGCCACAAGCTTGGCACACCTACCCTTGGCCAGTTTTACCCATTCCTCTTTGCAGCACCTCTCAAGCTCCATCAGGTTGAATGAGAAGCGGCAGTGCACAGCCAGAGATGTTCAATCAGATTCAAGTCAGGGCTCTGGCAGGGCCACTCACATTCACAGAGTTGTCCTAAAGCCACTTCTTTGATATCTTGGCTGTGTGCTTAGAGTCGATGTCCTGCTGAAAGATTAACCGTCGCCTCAGTCTGAGGTCAGGAGCGCTCTGGAGCAGGTTTTTATCCAGGATGTCTCTGTACATTGCTGCAGTCATCCTTCCCTTTATCCTTTAGACTAGTCTCTCAGTTCCTACCGCTGAAAAACATCCCCACAGCATGATGCTGCCACCACCATGCTTCACTGTAGGGATGGTATTGGCTATCATGGTTGAGCGGTGCATGGTTTTCTCCAAACGTGACGTCTGGCATTCACACCAAAGAGTTCAATCTATGTCTCATCAGACTAGAGAATTTTGTTTCTCTGGTCTGAAAGTCCTTCAGGTGCCTTTTGGCAAACTCCAGGCGGGCCGACATGTGCCTTTTACAGGAAGTTTCTCCTCTCTTTTCTTCCTTCAGAGGACCTCTGGAGCTCTGACAGAGTGGCCATCGGGTTTTTGATCACCTCCCTGACTAAGGCCTTTCTCCCCCGATCGCTTAGTTTAGATGGTCGACCAGCTCTAGGAAGAACCTTAGTGGTTTCAAACTTCTTCAACTTACAGATGATGGAGGCCAGTGTGCTCACTGGGACCTTCAAAGCAGCAGAAATTTTTCTGTAACCTTCCCCAGATTTGTGCCTCGAGACAATCCTGTCTCGGAGGTCTACAGACAATTCCTTTGACTTCATGCTTGGTTTGTGCTCTGACATGAACTGTCAACTGTGGGACCTTATATAGACAGGTGTGTGTCTTTCCAAATCATGTCCAATCAACTGAATTTACCACAGGTGGACTCCAATTAAGCTGCAGAAACATCTCAAGAATGATCAGGGGAAACAGGATGCACCTGAGCTCAATTTTGAGCTTCATGGCAAAGGCTGTAAATACTTATGTACATGTGCTTTCTAAATGTTTAAAATAAATTTGCAAAAACCTCAAGTAAACCTTTTTCATGTTGTTATTATGGGGTGTTGTGTGTAGAATTCTGAGGGAAAAAATGAATTGAATCCATTTTGGAATAAGACTGTGACATAACAAAATGTGGAAAAAGGGATGCACTGAGAGTATTTTCCGGATGCACTGTAGGATATAGTTTTGTGCTTACTGGCTTGAATTATCATATAAAAAATGGGGTGTCTGACTTGGACATGACCTGTTATAAAGGTGTGGATATACTGATGTTCACATCTCTGTGTTTGAGGTAAAACTGGGCCATTACCCAACAGCCTAAATAGCTTACTATTTGCAAATGCCAACTCCTGCTGGAGATAAACCCAATAAGAATCCCACAAAGCAGCCTTTGTTAATCTTTAGATGAATGAACAGCACCCAAGTTTGTATAATTTTTTTTGACTGTGTTAAATGATAAGCACTTTGGGTATGTTTAAGTGCCTGCCATATATGCCTATGTTGTATGATCCCACTAGTGCTATAGCTAAATGTGTGGAGTACATATATAGATGCATTAATTAGATTCTATTACCATGGTTTACATACACTACAAGTGTAATGAGATAGTACACTCTGATGGATGCAACCCACCAAAATGGGTTTTAGACAACCCTTCCAGCAAGACTCACTGAGCATGGACCCTTAAGGTCAGGCACTGTCAATAGGATGCTTTATATTATTGAACATGCATCAGGGCAGAACTTCCTGATCTCACTTCCATTCATTCGAAAAATTCTGTTACTGTCTTTGGGCGGGTTTAAGGCCTTGTATGACTCCAGCAGATGTTGCAATATCCCAAGAAGTCTGTTTCCAATGGGACTAAAAAGTCCTACCTACTTCCTTGTGTCAGTCTGTGTCCAGTTTTGGATTTGAGTGGTTTCTATAGCTTTCCGGTTTCTAAAGACTCTCCCTTTTACGATGTTAAGGGTGACATTGGTTTATTCGTGGATGCCGTTATTTTTATGTCTCCATTACCCAAAAAACAGACCATTTGGTGGCCTTATAATCGTCACAATAATGTTTTTTCTGCAGTGGAGTCAAAACATAGGTGCTGCCTTTGTTTTAAACAAAGCTGGACCAATCTGTCGCTCTGTCTGTTACCTTAACATGCAACTTGATGAGTAGTGTCTCCTTCTTATGGTCATTCTTTAGATGTCTTCCTCCAGGAAATCTGGGTTGTGGCCTCCTATAAGCATCAGCATGCACTTTCCCTAGATTCTACTTTAGCCTATCTAGTGTAATGTATGACTGCAACTCTACTCTCTAAGTTTACTCCTAAGATGAGTTCTGTTCCTGATGACATATAAATACTTTATCCAGATGCTACACCCCACACAAGGGTAAAACAGAGCACTAGATGTGTACTGTATGTTACTGTTGTTCCAAGAACCCAAGGGATCTAGTTATTTAGAACTAATGCTAAAGAAAGTTTCCTGGGATAGATTTTTGGGGCTTTTTAGGAGATACCAATATGTGCAGGCATGGACACATGGTACTAACTGGGTGTTGCTTACCTCCCCTGGTGATTTCGGTTAATAGAACTACAGTCACATTTGGAATTTTACTGGCAACATCTTGTGCTGTGATATGTTAGTAATAACAAAACGTCCATCTTTACAAAATCCCCATGTTGGAGCCTGTGTGATTGTGTTATCTGGTGATTGTGTGTGTATAACTGTGTGACTTACTGAGTGCTGTGTTTATCTTGCTCTTCGCTCCACACATTTGGATTCACTGAATGGTTCAATTAAGCCATACCACTGATCCCAGGCTCACTCTAAAACACACACAAATCAAAACCTTGCAGTCTCATGTTCTTGCTCAGACCTGTCGACCGAAACTTACATGCAAAATAGTGTCTGCATGTGTATACGTGTGTGTGGGAGTATTATAGAAGAGCCTCTTAGATCCATTTGGCACTTAGTACACACTCCCATCATGCTCTCTGTCTTGACCTGAAATGATATACTTTTTTAGTCACTGCTGTGTGTGTGTGTGTGTGTGTGTGTGTGTGTGTGTGTGTACGCAGATAAGGGTGTTTTCAGGTTTCGGTTGCTTTTATTGCATTAGTGCTCAGTATTAAGCATAAATGTGCTATGAAATTTACACTGCATATCTGCACACAGCCCAAAATACTGAAAAGTTGCAACAAGCTGATTATTTTAGATTATTCCTTTTTTTCTACCTACGTTTTATGTGTCCATAATCAAAAGCACAACACACAAATTTAGAATGAAACCCACCAGAATAATGTACAATATTTTTCTGATAAATGAAGTGCGAATCAATTGCCCTTTCCATTTTACTTTGTGTTATATGTTGTAGCACTCCAGATTCTTTTCAGTGGAACTAAGGGGCCCAAACATTTTCCATCCTAACAATGCCACTGTGCAAAAAGCGAGATCCATGAAATCATGTTTGGGTTGGAGGGTTGGAGTAGAAGAACACGAGTGGGGTGCACAGAGCTTTGACCTTAACCCCACTAAATACCTTTAGAGTATTGGAATGCAGTCCCATGCCTTCTTGCCACTTGTTGCACAAATCGTTAAAATTTGTTTTAACGTAACTTTATATTTACAAGTTTCTGACGACTTATAAAGCAGTTCTTAGCAGTTTGTTAATTGTAGCATGGGAGATGGGTGGTCTCGTAGGCTGTCTTGCATTAAAATCTGCTGCAATGACCCGGTTACTACGTTCACCAGACATTTTCTATCCGCTACTCACGTGTCATTAGTATGTAAACTGCTAATAACTGCTTTATAAGTGGTCAGAAACTTGTAAATAAATAAAGAATAAAGTTACGTTAAAACCAAGCACACCATTGTTTTTCTTGTGAAATTCCCAATAAGTTTGATGTGTCACATGACCCTCTTCCTATTGAAAAAAACAAAAGTTGGATCCATAATGGCCGACTTCAAAATGGCCACCATGGTCACCACCCATCTTGAAAGGTTTCCCCCTCACATATGCTAATGTGCCACAAACAGGAAGTTAATATTACCAGCCATTCCCATTTTATTAAGGTGTATCCATATAAATGGCCCACCCTGTAGATTAATTCCATGTAAAGTAAAATATTTTAAGCCTTTAATGTTTTAATTTAGATTATTATGGCTTACAGCTCACGAAAGTCAGAAATTTCAATATCTCAAAACAGTAGAATCTTTTCTAAGATCAATCAAAAATGTATTTACAATACAAAAATTATGTTAATGTATACACTCAATACTTAGTCAGGGCTCTTTAGCCCAAATTGCTGCATTAATGTGGCGTGAGATGGCATGAAGGCGATCATCTGTAAACTCCAGGTACAGGGTAAGGTTACAGGGATGGGATTGTGAGCTCAATGCCTATTTGTATCTGAGCAGTTGTGGGGAAAGTCTAAGTCCTCTAAAAGTAAAGCCATTTAAAAATCTTCCACACCTATGTTGTGTGAAGGTTTAAAATGCCAACTGGAAAGACATTTTCACACAGAAGACCTGCAGTCAATGAAAGACCTGCAGCCTGCATTTAAAGGAAAACAATGTGAGAGTTTTATTCTGAAATGAATCCATAATAAATAGTAACTTACAGTAACCAATAAATCATGCTTGTTTTTTCATTTTACAGTACATGGTAGAATAGATCGGGAGAACGGAGCTTGCACCTTATTGATGCCATCTCTGATAGATTCAGATAGGTCTTTGTTTTCACTTGGGCAGCTAAAAGTAAACTGATGTAATGAGTGGTGAGGCCCTGAACCAACCTGCAATGTTCTGTGAAATTTGAAAAGTTCTTTACCCATTTGGCAAAGACAAAGTTTTAAAAGAAAAATAGATATTTAAACTTTTTGACAGTTTGTTTCATTTCTACATTAGGCATTAGCAAATGGGAAAAATGTTTTTGCCCATGAATATATGGGGCGTGTTCTTTAAGCAGCAATTTTTTTCCTTGTTCCAATTTTCTGCCAGTATGATCCACTACATTTTTCACAACCCAAAATAATTCATATAAAAATGATTAATGGCTGTAAATATTTATGCGTTAATTTAGAAATTTTACCGCATTATTAATTCCAAACTAATCATTTGACAAAATGACAAAGTTTGACCATAATGGCTTTATAAACATCATTTCTGCAGATTATTTTTATATACATTACATTACCCACATAAAATTTCCATACATTATTATAATTAAAACTCAACCAACATATTACCACTAAATTGAATATTTATATAATCACAAATACGACACGACAACAGCCTTGCATGAGCTTAAATGCTACATTTCATATTTCTTTTTCATATAACATTTCCATCCCTGAATAAACTACAAGGAAACGCTGCACATGGAGTAATTATAAACAGATATATAAAAAAATCAGTCCGTGACGCCACAAAATCACAATATTGAAGACTGTTGGAATGTTACTTTATTTATTACAGTGAATAGTACAGTTTATAATATAGTTTTAACTTACAACCAATAATAAACAACATAAATACCAGAAATGTAAACAAAACATCGGTCCATCTTAAATCATTGAACTTTAAACATTTTTTTGTGAGATTATTAACATTCAAATAATTGCTTTTTTAAACCAGATGTAAAGATTTAAAGAGATGTGAAGTTTAGTCAGTATGTAGTACTTCCTCCCTCTGCTTGGATTGGCTCATTCAGTTTATTGGTAGCACTGTAGTGCAACATTGTAAATTTTAGGCTGTGAGGTCATTGTGTTTATTGATACAGAGAATTCAAATAGCTGTGTCACAGGAACTGAATCTGACAGAACTAAAAATGAATATACTACTTATTTATGTTAAACTGTTACTGGATTTCAACCTGCATTAAGTGATCTGCATTAAGTTCTTGTCCAAACCTGACAAATCATGGTAAGCATGTTTATCTTTGGTCATCTATGGTTATTGTTTTACGTAACTTGCCAAGATCTGGCCATTGAAGGTCTAAAAACGTGGACCACTGTTAAAGGCTCTAATTTTATATTAATAACGTATGAATAATCTGGACATGCTCTATATAGCAAAAAAGGTTAATCAGTTCATAAGCTATATGTATTTCTAAACTGACTACACGTCACAAATTAATTTATAAACTTTGAGATATTATTGAAACAACCCAATATTAGGCAGGTGGTCATAATGTTATGGCTGATCAGTGTAAACTGCCAATCCTAAATAAACATTATAAATCAGTTTGTTTCATTACTTCTAGGTCTATATATAGTATAACTATATAAATGTAATAATAAATTAATAATCCACAGCTCTTAACTACAACCTTTTAATAACAGTTTATATTATTCACAGTAGCAGCACGATTTTTAAATTAACATGTTTAACCTATAGCTTATTAATCAACAACCATTAATTACTACAAGTTGTTACATTCATTTCTGTGAATGTACTCTACAAAAGCAACTTAAAAAAACAAACAAATGTAAAACTCTGTGAAACTGACAACAGCTAATGTACAGTAAATTTAAATGTACCTTTAAAACACATGAACAAGCAGCAATTAAAAGTGTTCTTCTTTTAATTACGAACATGAAAGTCAAGAATAATGACATAGTTACCCGTTTCATAAAGATACAATTTTAAATACTCAAGTATAACAAAAATAGATGCTGGCTAATAATAGTGAATAATAACAGTAATACTACTGTTACTAATAATACTCCTACTACTTATTCTTCCCCTCCTCCCACTACTACTATTACACTATTACCAATAACAACAACAGCATTAACTTGACTAATGAAATTTGTCACCAGCAGCAAATGGAATGTGTAATAAATCCTTAAAAAGAATCATGTTTTTTTTTTCTTTCGCTAATCTAAGATAAGTTTACTCTGGCTTTATTGTTACCACTCTTTGTAAAACGACTATTAAAAATATTAGGTATATAATAATATATTTATAAGATGTTATATTTTAATACTGAAGCAGTAATATGAGGTAACGTGTTCCTGAATTCTGTTCTGAACTCGTTGGCGCCCTCTCCTGGTCACACAAAACATTGATGTAAACATTTCAGACTTTGAATATAAATATAAATATACCGTACATATAAATATAAGTATTTGTATCCATCTGCTTATCATAAAGACACTTTCAAAATTTTAAATAGTGTATATTTGAGCGAGGCCACAGTTTACTGTTCTCCTGACAAAGTCTACAATAATGTTAACTTGACTGACATCTACTGGTCATTTATTGAATTTCACTTGAGAGGAAAAATATCATGGGCAAGTCAAGAAGGTGATTTAAAAGCCATAATGACAAGGAGACTGTCATACAGTTATAGCCATGATTTTTTAAAGATAATTTTTTATAAATAATGCCAGAAGGCTATATAATAATAATACTTTTTGTAGCCAACTTTCCCTCTTTAAAATTAATGCTACTTTACCTCATCCAAGCATCATTAGTACTGTATTAAATCCATCGCTTTCGCATGCACTCACTGGCCATTTCATTAGGTACACCTGTTCAACTGCTTGTTAACACAAATATCTAACCAACCAATCACATGGCAGCAACTCAACGGCTCAATGCTTTTAGGCATGAAGACAGTCAAAACAATCTGCTGAAGTTCAAACCAAGAAACAGAATAGGGAATAAATATAATATAAATGACTTTAAACGTGGCATACTTGTTGGTGCCAGACGGGCTGGTCTGAGTATTTCCGAAAATGCTGATTTTCACGCATGACCCTCTCTAGAGGTTACAGGGAATGGTCTAAAAAGGGAAAATAACCAGTGAGCGGCAGTTATCTGGTTGAAAATGCCAGAGGTGAGAGGAGGATGGAATGAGTGGATGGGTTAACTGCAACGGTAATTCAAATAACAACATCTTATTACAACCTTAATATGCCAAAGAGCATTTCTGACAGCACAAAACAACAAACCTTGTTGGGCTACTGCAGCAAAAGACCACACCAGGTGCCACTCCTGTCAGCTAAGCACAGGAAATAGGGCTTCCTAGTTTGAGGAGTCTTGTGCCCCCAGTCTCCTGGGATAGAAACCAGACCTCCACAAAATGCCACAGCATTCCGGAGTATTCTGACTCTCTATGTCCATCCATTCATGACAACAGGATAACACACCTTGACACAAAGCTAAATCCATCTCAAAATGTTTTTTTTGAACATGACAATGAGTTCACCGTTCTCAAATGCCCTCCACAGTCATCAGATCTCAAACCACTAGAGTACCTTTGGGTACTCTTCACACAATCATGGATGTGCGGCCAACAAATCTGCAGCAACTGCGTGATGCTATTATGTCAATATGGACCAAAATCTCTAAGGAATGTTTCCAGCATCTTGTTGAATTTATGCAATGAAGAATTAAGGCAGTTCTGAAGGCAAAAGAGGTCCAACCCAGTACTAGGAAGGTGTACCTAATGAAGTGGCCAGTACAGTGGAAGTACATCCTAAATTTGTTTTTATGCATTTTGGGACAGATATTTAAATGCAACATTCTTACCATCATGGGGTCAGGTCACATAGTCAACATGTAGGCCTGAACCATCAAGTAAAAAAACAAACAAACAAAAAAAAATGAGAGAGAGGGCAAAATGTACAAAATATAGGAAAGCTCTGGATAGACAATTTAAAATAGGAGTTGAGGATGTGCAAAACAAATTTCCTGAGTCCTGGCTTTTTCGTCCACATTATTAATGCTTTTGTTACTCGTAAAACAATTTATTTTCATATAATCCAAAGCAGTGGGATTTATTTTGAAACCGAGTATGACCAGCTGGAATTAATTTCACTGAGCAGTTTTGTTATAGTGTTACAGGAATGGCACAGTTTAAATCAATTTAAACTCACAAAAAACTGTAACTGGTTAAATGTAGTTTAGCTCCGATTTGTCCGAGTTGTGTTTTCATCTGGAATGTGAGCCAGTGGATCTGGCCGAATCAGGAACCTGTCAGAACACAAGGCAGCACTTTACATTTATTTCATCTAAATTAAAAGAAAATAATCAATAAAATCTTTTATTAAACAGGTTATCAAATCTAAGTCATAAAGTTTGTTTAGTTTGTTTAGCTTTCAGCAGCTTCATATCCCATCCCAACTGTACAATGTGAATGTTTTTGGTACGTACACGACATCGTGTAGCTGGAGAGGTGTGTCAGGCCCAGGATTAACGAGCACGTAGGAGAGAGAATTCTGCTGGTCATTTAGCTCACCTGCAACAGCAAATGGACATCTGGCACATCTGTATGTATCTACGTATGCTTCATATATATTCATATATTTTCAATGACACAGGTTACCTAATCCTGCCTGACAGCAGCAGGTCCTACACTAAACGTGGCTGCTATACACACCTCTCTGGGAACTTATAGAATATTTATGACATTTCCAAAATGGGATCTCTCCTTGCCCTCACGGTTCTTCATTATGTGCCTATGAAAGATGCCAAACTGAAACTGAAAAGTCTCTGAAAACCATCTTTCTGTTCATGATTAGTTTGACATACTGGGTGCTGGATAACAATCTGGGCTGCACACCTCAGCTCTATAACGACATGTCCCTTTCCAAGTAGTGTCTACGCTTGAGCTTTAGTTAGTGGCATGATGCTCCAGGAATTCTGTGCTGCGGCTACCCGAATGTCAGTATGCCCTTTCTCCAGACTTTTCTCATTCGGGCTGTCTGAAATCCTACATTAAGGAAAAATGATAAATGCAAGTAACATCTTACTTAGTGTATTTAATGTTTAGCTATCGTTCTATTCTAAGATTTAATTTCACTTGTTATAGTGTACTTGAGATGATTGAGATTGGTGCACATAGACATTAGAGAGGCCCTGGTGTTGTGAAAGCATTATAGATTTGGTAGAGAAAGTTTTGGGTGTGTTAGGCAGTGATTGTTAGCTCATGTTAAAGCACACACAATAGGTTAAAGGGTTCATAATTGGACAAGAGCAACACTAAGCATTCAATTTCTATTATGTGCCATGCCGCTTTGTGGCTCTGTTGAAAGCTTGAAACACACGCACAAGGAGGTTTGAAGCTTTACCTTGTAAGTAACCTAAATTGACTCTGTTCATGACATCACTGGCTGTCAGATTTGTGGCATCTTCTGCAGAAAGAAACAAACCACGGTGACAAGAGAGATTGGGAAAAATGAGAACAGGTTAGTGAAGGATAAGGAAATGTGAAAGGATGAATCTTGTGTGGACAAATATATCTTTTATAAAAAATGTATATTAATTGTTAATAAAACCAAATTAATTACTGGTAGAGGGCATTTTCAATAGGTATTTACTGAATCCAGTGTGTAGGCCTAAATGCTGCATTCGATTCCTGACAAGCTCCGTTAACTCTGCCCTCTCTGACAGTCGTGACACGCCATGATTGGGCTGAGTGGAAGAAAAAGCAGAGTCGCTCCTCTTCATGGCCCGTCTACTCAAACGCCTTGTCCAGTGCATGCTCTTCCTCCTCAAAAGAGAGTATTCTGATTGGTCACTTCCTGAAGAATTATGAATCAGTACTTTTGGCTCCTCCTCCTTATCCCTGGAGTCTGCCCATCCTTCTGCGCTACCTGAAAACTGAGACTTGAAAAAAGGAAAAAAAAAAGGTTATGTTACCAATAGCCCAGTCATCAGAGGGCAGTTTTGCTGAAGTTCTAGTTGTTTTGTTCACTCTCTGTACCCATTCTGATTATCAGCCTTCTTCTGCATACATGAGAATACATATGAATACAGTTTACTAAGTTCAGTATTATTAATTGGAGAAAAAGCATGCCATCCAAAGGACATGTCCAAGTTCACTCCCTTGACTCCTGGCCAGTGGTTGGCTATGACACTGTCAGGCTTCAAACAAGTGATCTCTAAAATGTTGCCATATGACCATTTGATAATTCTGGCAAAATGTGCAATGCAATACACATACGGACATCCTGGCAGAGCATGAACTCGAATGAGCTGAAAGCTTTTCAGAAAATACCCTACCAGTAGAACAAAAATGATAAAAAAACATGGTGTAATACATTTCACTTAGTTTTGTGGCAATATTGAGTAGTATTTAATAAATCTCTGCAAAGGGATCATCATACTTGTCTGTGTGTGTGTGTGAGTGTGTGTCTCACCTTAGATGACAGGAACATGTGGGATTCGGTGCGATAAATTCCAAAAGGGATCTCAGAACTTGTGGAGCAAAGCTTCTGGAATAGTCTTCCATATGTACGAATCCACAGGTCACACTCACGCACACGCATCTGGATTGACATAAAGACACAAACACTTTTTTACATATTCAATCAACTACGCCTTCTGATTTATACTGATCAGCCATAACATTATGACCACTGCGAGGTGACTTGAATAACACTAATCCCAATTTATATACCAGTAAAGAGGTGATAAGATCCTGGACACGCAAGGCACGCAGTGGAGACTAAAGGCCAGCCCATCCAGTTTCATCTGATAGAAAATTCACAAACCATTGCTGGTCATAGGAGAAAAGTAACAAAACACCCAGTGCATCAAAGAGAACCCAAACCCAGGGTGTTTTTAATGTTAATGTTTATAATATTATGGCTGATCGATTGTTTTATGCATTCTTTACATGTATCGCAAGTGCAAAAATACAACTGCATATTTCGGTAACGTCAGTATTATAATTTTTTTTATCTTATTATAAAACTTTTTTTGAGTTATCATCTTTTTTGACTCCATACAGATCATGTTCACAGTCACACTTCTACACAAACACAGAGGTATTGCTGACTCACAGCACACAGGTATCCTGATCCAGGTGTTGTGTCGAGCCCCAACAGCAGACGTGTAATTGAGATCATGTAGTCCTTCACGAAACACTAACAAACAAATGGAAAAAACATGTACCTGACAGCATTTAATCATCTAATCCATGGATGAAACAGTCCCATCAGTAAACATTATTTTGTTACATACAGTTAAATATGCAATAGCAGATAATGGCATGACAGAACTATAATTTTACATTCGATAACCAACAATTAAACAGTTATTAAGAACTAAAACTAAAGAAATTGCTCTTCCACATAGCTGAAGAAGAGTATAAAAGACAGTAAACTTTTTAGATTTTATTAGCAAAAGTCTTTTTGCTGCTCATTAAACTACCTGTCCACAATCCAACTCATTTGTTCCTTCCAACGCAGGTGTTTTAATATTAAAACACAGTTAATATGTTTGTCAGTATTACTAAACAATCATTTTGATACCTTTTTGACTCCACTTATACACACTCCATGTCATCCACTAGTGGTGCCCTCGTCCAACAGAGGACGCTGTCTCACTCAATGTAAAAGCGCTAGACAAATCAGTGCACCCTATACAGGTAGCCCTTAGTTCAATTTCCGAACGGACGGTGGTTCTACTCCGGGTTCAATCACAAAGTAGCTCATGTGTATTGTACAAAAAATAGACCAAATGCAGTGCACCAAATACCAATATTTATAATTATATACAACATTTCAGTGTGTAAGTGATATATAAAAGTTCGGTATAGTCCGTGTGGGGGTTCGGGGAAAATGCGTCTGCCTCATCGGTTTAAATGAATCTTACCAAAAACACGATGATAGAAAATGGCTGTCCTGTAAAGCTGGGCCGATGGTGAATAATCCTAATTTTGGAAAATCCTTGTCAAAACAAAGATTTCACAGTCTAATACAGTGGAAAACAGCTCTGAGAAAAAAAACGGTGTCTGAGATTCCCCTCTCAGAGACAACCTTTTAGTGTGAGGTTCATTTTCTTAAGCGTGTTTACAGTATGATCACGAGGCGCAAGGACAGATTTAGTCGAGTGGATTGTCATGCTTTACTGATGGGAAGTTTGTATCATTTTAGTGACTCAGTTCTCTGAATCTCGTTCATCAAAATGAACGAATCTTCCTTTGAGTTATTTAGTTCATTTCATTCTTTTGATCAGAAATAAAATAAAGTTATAGACCCAAAACACGTCTAAATACACAAATTTTGGCTATAGTTCCAGTAAGGAAAACATTACAATGCAGCTAAGAACATATTATGATAAACAGAATGAGTATATCTTCTAGTCTGAGTCGTTCGTTCTTTTGAATCTATTGCCTATTGCACTGCATGGCGTCTATGGAAGTCAAGTGACAAAAGAGCAAATGACTAGGACTAGGAAGACTCATTGAGGAGAACGACCCATCACTACTTCACACTGTATATTTGTGCCAAAGGCGTATAAGACTTTCTTTGTCGTTCTTAAGAATGAATCGAACATACGAATGTGCTCTCGAAAAGGAACTTGTTCGTAAGTCGGGGACTACGCGTATACATAATTCGATTTTACAGTGTGTATTTTTTGTCCTGTCACACAAACACATAAGCAGTCTGTTTCGATTAAAACTCCCACCTGGTAGAGAAGTGTATCCAGCATGCTGATGCTAAAAACTCGGCCAGCAGCAAATGGCAGGCGGAACATGAAGGCCAGATTAGAACCCTTATCACGCTCCTTCTAAAGAAATGACTCACAAGCAAAACAAAAGAAGACACAAACAAAAAACACACACACACAGGAAAAATATTCAAATATTCATTGTAGTTTATTCAAATAGGATCATAGCTAAATATTTAAACAAAAGTGTTTCTCAACATCTTTGCCTTGTTCTCTGACCTACTGTATAACCTTTGCTCACCTTCTCCAGTCTGGATAAAGCAAGCGAGTAGCTGTCCTTTGCTCTGAATTGCATGAAGCGCATATTGGATGGGTGAGTCAGCTCTGTAATGATACTAAGACTGGGGAACAACCTAGAAAGAGTTTTATTTATTATTATTATTATTATTATTATTATTATTATTGTTGTTGTTGCATAAAAACGTTTCCAGTGTGCATCCACCTGAACATGGTCTGAACGTTGACAATAGTTTTAGCATCAGCCATGTAATCCTCCTCAGCACTCATTGTGCTCTCTTTATCCACCACCACCAGGTTATCAGCATACAGCACCCCACACTGTAAAAGGCTGTCCAAGCTGTCAATCACATACGTAACCAATTAGACTTTAATCTTGCATCCATGCCAAGGTGCTCATTAAAAATCAATAAACTGTAACACATACCCATACATCCCTAAAATACCAGTAATATATATTGCACAGAAAATTAAATACAGCACAAATCGCTAAGGCCTACACCAGACTCCCTGTAAAGCCACACCCCGAGGATGACAGTGACACAATGGCACCCAAAGCTATAAGGTTTTAATATATATACAGCTAATAAAAGCCCAAAATTCAGTATCTCAGAAAATTAGAATATTACTAATGACCAATAAAAAAATTATTTTGACACAAAAATGTTGGAGTACTGAAAAGTATGCAGCACTCAATGATTGGTCGGGCTTCCTCTGCAGAAATCATTGCAGCAATGTGGCGTGGCATGGAGGCGATCAATCTGTGTCACTGCTGAGGTGTTATTGAAGCCCAGGTAAAACTCTGGTAGATGGTAGATGGCTCACTTTGGACCTCATAAAACACATTGGACCAATACCAGCAGATGACATGGCTCCCCAATCCACCACTGTCTGTGCAAAGTTTACACTGGACCTCAAGCAACTTTGATTCTCTTCCACCAGACTCTGGGACCTTGATTTCCAGATGAAATGCCTCTGATGTTGTCTCTGGTTCAAGAGTGGCTTGCCACAAGGAATGCGACATTCGTAGCCCATGTTCTGGATATGTCTGTGCATGGTGGCTCTTTAAGCACTGACTCCAGCTGCAGTCCACTCCTTGTGAATCTTCCCCAAATTCTTGAATGGGCTTCATTTTACAAACCTCTCAAGACTGCGGTTATCCCATTTGCTTGAGCACCTTTTTTTGTAGAGCACATTTTTTTCCTTCCATTCAACTTTCAATTAATGTGCTTGGAAACAGAACTCTGTAAGCAGCCAGCCTACTGAACCAGACTGAGAAACCATTTAAAGGCTCAGGAAACCTTTGCAGGGTTAATTAGCTAATTAAAGTGTGACATCATGAGTGTCCAATATTGAACTTTTTACAATAATCGAATTTTCTAAAATACTGAATTTTGGGTTTCCATTAGCTGTAAGCCATAATCATAAAGATTCAAATAAATAAACACTTGAAATATATCAGTCTGTGTCCAATGAATCTACTGTATATAATATATGAGTTTCACATTTTTAATTGAATTACTGAAATAAATCAAATTTTCAATGATATTTAAACTTATTGAGATGCACCTGTATATAGTATATACAGAGTCAACCTGAAGAAAAAAAATTATAAACACTTCAGTAAAAGAGAAATAGTATGATGTAAACAGTATTAAATTAATATAATATTAAAAGTATCATATTATTATATATATATATATATATATATATATATATATATATATATCAATATATAACATAAAGCAAAGTGTATATACACTACCGTTCAAAAGTTTCAGAACACTTTCTAACTCCATGATGGTTCCTGATTTTTATTTCTTTCTACATTGTAAATGCTGAAGGCGTAAAAAATCTCCTTTGAACAGTTAATATTGAGATGTTTCTTCACCTCTAATCTGAGGTTCTGTTATGTGGTCATTTTTTAGGCTGATAACTCTAAATGAACTTCTCGTCTGGGGCAGAGGTAGGTTTTGGTCTCGCCCTCCTGGGATGGTCTTTATGAGAGCCAGTTTCATTATGGTGCTAGACGGATTTTGCAAATGCACTTGACAATACTGTTCTTGCAAGAACTATTACAGAAAGGCTGACCTCTGTGTCTTAAAATAACAACTAACTGTTGTTTTTGTTGTTGTTATGTAATTACCTAATCCTATATGTTATTTTATAGTTTTGAAATCCCCAGTATTGTTGTAGAATGTAGAAAATAAATCACTAAACAAAAAGAAAGAAATTTGAAAGTGTTCTAAAACTTTTGAACGGTAGTATACATTTCTTTGGCTGACTCTGTGTGTATATATGTGCAGCTTCAATTGGCCGATATAGATATAGCTATACATTTAAGCAACAGACTTGCATACTTGTCAATGCTTCCAACCATGTAGTAGACCATTGGGAAACAAGAAATGGCTTCCAGGAAATGCTCGTCAGGCCTACAGAGAACAGGAACAAACATACAAATTATCCACAAATTTAAGCATAAAATATGCCACCTATTAAGTTGACCCAAGGGCAGCATAAAGATTTCTTTGTCATTATTCGCTGCACACTAGCACAGTGTGTGTGTGTGTGTGTGAGCGAGAGAGATACTGGTAGAGAACATGCATATTTTCTGATTCACTGATACAGTATGAGTGTATGTCGCTTTAGCTGCTGGGTGTTGATTTGACCAAGTTGTGTTGTAACTGAACTTTCTATCAATGTGTCATTCAGTTTACTGTGAGAGTCATTGTTGGTGATGATAAGCTTAGATCTCAAAAAGATTTAAACTGAAAAAAGAAAATGTCAAAAACCTATTAAGAATGTAACACATGAATACAAAATAAGACAAATAGACATAAATTTCTGTATAAATGAAAGAAAGGTTTTGTCGGTACAGTACATTGGTCAGAACTCTGTATGTTTCAATGGTATTTGTATTGTATTCACTGAAGGACATGAAACCAGTCTCAGAATATTTTGTCTGTATGTCTTAAATTACACCTGCATTATAAACCAAATCAAAATGTTCGGATGAAGTGATGTTATGAGCAGTTATGTGTTTAGAAGTTTAGACAGCGTGATGCTTTGTACTAATAATCTACTTAAAATAAAACCTATGATAAGCTACTTGCTCAATAGTAAACAAACACCTGCACCAATACATATTAATTAGAAAAGCTAAACTGAATATTTTTACTGGGATCATTTAATATTTCAGTGCTAAAGTGGTATAAGTGAATTTTTTTTTAGCTTTTTCTAGCTTTAACCTTTTACAGTAACTATTTCTAAAAACTCTTTTCCTGTCAACGACACGTACTTATGCTATGGTATATAGGTATATGGTATAAAGGTAGGATATGTATAAATTTACTATGCTGATATTAAATTATTGTTAAATCTACACCAAAGTCAACCACCCAAACTCTATTACAAGCAATATATAAAGACTTAAGACATACACACCCTGTATTTTCATATTTATTTAAGCCTTTTCTACTGTTTAGCCTTAGTGTGTTTGAACCTGCTTCGTTTTATACAAAGATCAGCCCAGGTCATGGATTTTACTCAGTCCCTTTGCCTGTTCTCTTGTTTATGATATTGTGTACTTGAGTCTGATTTTAGTTGCTTGGGTAATATTAAAGACAATGCAATTATGTTCAATATCTAGTATCTAACAAATGGACCCGGCGGCATGGTGGTGTAGTGGTTAGCACTGTCGCCTTGCACCTCCAGGGTCCGGGTTCGATTCCCGGCCAGGCTCGATTTCTGTGCGCATGGAGTTTGCATGTTCTCCATGGTGGGTGGATTTCCTCCGGGTACTCCGGTTTCCTCCCACATTCCGAAGACATGTAGGTAAGGTTAAATGACGTTCCCAAATTGCCTGTAGTGTGTGAATGGGTGTGTGAGTGTGTGCGCCCTGCGATGGATTGGGTGTTCAGGGTGTACCCTGCCTCGTGCCCTAAGCCTCCTGGGATAGGCTCTAGGTTCCTGCGACCCTGAATACAGGATAAAGCGGTATAGAAGATAAGTGAGGGAGTAAAATGGACCCAAATAGACTTTCAGTCATCGTAATTCACATTGCTGGGGTAAACTGCTATATAAGTATTTTAAATCGCCCTGCATGAATAGCATGCTTTAGTAAGTCTGAGCACAAGTGTACAGATTTCGAACTGAATTTGTACCCAAGACCAATTTAGTATAATAGAAGCGTATTTCATGAAGGGAAAAGTTCTAGCAATATTTATCTGTAATGTATTGCATGTCCGCAGCTCACATATAGCAAATTGACAAGAAATAACATAAATTAAATGCAAATGCCTAAGGAGGAACCAGACTTTAAAGCAAACCCTTTCTTATTGGACTGATACCAGATAGTACAAACTTAAAAAAAGTTTAATTGTATAACTTTTTTTTATTTAACGTCCACTGTCAGGTTATTAACTGTACACTGATAGAGACAGTAATGATAATGAGATTTTAAAATTTATAAGACAACCTATGCCATGTGAAGGCCTTTCTCTAATTTCTTTTAGTTTTTCAAGTTGATCTTGCTTGCACTCTCTCTCTCTCTCTCTCTCTCAGTGTATATTTCAAGGTAAACTGTGCTTTATAAATATTGCAAATCCCTGCTTGTATGTGCACTTAGGGCACACTGACGATGATGCATTTGAAAGAGAGAGAGAGAGAGAGAGAGAGAGAGAGTTAAAAGAAGTTTCTTCCCACACACACATACAATCATGCAGACAAGAAAAGGACAAACATATTCTGAGTCATTCAGAATATCAATATATTTTTCTCTTAGATGTCTTCCGAGTTTAAGGACACAAGGAAGAGTTTGACGAGCGTGTGTATGGGGAAGACTTTTTTTTTCTTTAAATCTTGGTGGGGACTAAATGTCCCGAAAAGGATAGCACTATCTAGAATCGGATATGTTTAACCCTGTCAGGTCATTTGTCTGATTCCCATATGTAATGGAATGTTGGAAAAAATGTTAAGTGTTAATTTTTGGTTACTAAAGTGAAAGATGTTCGGTTTAGATAGCATTTATTTCAGTGTTACATTATATGGTCAAAAGTTTGTAGATTCCAGACTATCGCAGCCAATTGTGGGTCTTTCAAACACACACACCAGTGAAAAAAAATACACTTTGGTGTATTACAAATATATTGAAATCCTCGATAGTACATTGCAAATATACTAACAAAAAGTTGTACCATCAGTTAATATATAAAAAGTATACTGACATTATGCTTTTAGCAAATTTTGGAATTAAACTTACAATCTTCTTCTTTGTCTTTCGGCTGTTCCCTTTCAGGGGTCGCCACAGCGAATCATTTGCCTCCGCCTAACCCTATCCTCTGCATCCTCTTTTCTCACACCAACTAACTTCATGTCCTCTCTCACTGCATCCATAAATCTCCTCTTTGGTCTTCCTCTAGACCTTCTGCCTGGCAGTTCCAACCTCAGCATCCTTCTACCGATATATTCACAATCTCTCCTCTGAACATGCCCAAACCACCTCAATCTGGCCTCTCTGACTTTATCTCCAAAACATCTAACGTGGGTTGTCCCTCTGATAAACTCATTTTTAATCCTATCCATCCTTGTCACTCCCAAAGAGAACCTCAACATCTTCAGCTCTGCTACCTCCAACTCTGCCTCCTGTCTTTTCTTCAGCGCCACTGTCTCTAAGCCGTAGAGCATCGCTGGTCTCACCACTGTCCTGTACAACTTTCCTTTCATTCTCGCTGATACTCTTTTATCGCACAACACACCTGACACTTTTCTCCACCCATTCTAACCTGCCTGTACCCGCCTCTTCACCTCCTTTTCACACTCTCCGTTGCTCTGGACCGTTGACCCCAAGTACTTAAAATCCTGCACCTTCTTTACCTCTGCTCCCTGTAGCCTCACCGATCCTCCTGGGTCCCTCTCATTTACACTCATGTATTCCGTCTTGCTGCGGCTAACCTTCATTCCTCTGCTTTCCAGAGCATACCTCCACCTCTCCAAATTTTCCTCCACCTGTTCCCTGCTCTCGTTACAGAGCACAATGTCATCTGCAAACATCATAGTCCATGGGGACTCCTGTCTTACCTCATCTGTCATCCTGTCCATCACCAGAGCAAACAAAAAGGGGCTTAGAGCCGATCCTTGATGCAGACCCACCTCCACCTTAAACTCTTCTGTCACACCTACAGCACATCTTACCACTGTCTTACAGCTCTCATACATGTCCTGCACCACTCTAACATACTTCTCTGCCACTCCAGACTTCCTCATACAATACCACAGCTCCTCTCTTGGCACCCTGTCATACGCTTTCTCTAAATCTAAAAAGACACAATGCAACTCCCTGTTACCTTCTCTGTACTTCTCCGCCAGCATCCTCAAAGCAAATACTGCATCTGATGTACACTTTCTAGGCATAAAACCATATTGCTGCTCACAAATGCTCACCTCTACCCTTAACCTAGCTTCCACTACTCTTTCCCACAGCTTCATTGTCTGGCTCATTAGCTTTATACCTCTATAGTTGCCACAGCTTTGCACATCTCCCTTGTTCTTAAAAATTGGCACCAATACACTTCTCCTCCATTCCTCTGGAATCCTCTCACTCTCCAAGATCTTGTTAAACAAACTTGTCAAAAATTCTACTGCCACCTCTCTCACCTAAGCACTTCCATACCTCCACAGGTGTGTCATCAGGACGAAAAGCCTTTCCACTCTTCATCGTCCTTCAACGCCCTTCTCACCTCACTTCTACCAATATTTGCTACTTCCTGTTCCACAACAGTCACCTCTTCTACTCTTTGTTCTCTTTCGTTTTCCTCATTCATCAACTCCTTAAAGTACTCCTTCCATCTTCCCATCACCCTTCTGGCATCTGTCAGTACATTTCCATCTCTATCTTTAATCACTCTAACCGGCTGCACATCCTTCCCATCTCTATCTCTCTGCCTTGCCAACCTGTACAGATCCCCCTCTCCCTCCTTACTGTCTAGCCTAGCATACAAGTCCTCATATGCTCTAATTAAACTTACAATATACTTCAAAATAATTGTATTATAGTACACTTTCCAAAAATATATTATTGGAAAGGTTGGTCTAATTTCCAAAGTATACTTATTTAAACTTGTTTTTCAATGTATTTTTGGCATATTTTTTTTTAAATATCCTCAAAATAATCATTGTACAAATGTACAGAAAGTATACATTAGAAAACAATTTTTAATATATAGTAGTCTCGGTATATTATCAGTTAAATTGAAATGTACTTATTCATATGTACTTATATTTAGTGCACTACTCTCTCGTGTGTGCGTGCACGCTTTTAGACTCGTTTTTGCATGCTGAATCTCTCCCTCTCATTGCGTGCGTTAGTTCGTATCGTTATTATTTTTTCATCGGCACAAGGTAATTTTTATGTTTTTTTTTGTTAGGTAATTTGTAATTAAGTAGATACTTTAAGCTATATAATGTATTGCCTAATGTGCTGTTGCCAAATCTTATGTACTTTGCTTGTGGTATAATAGCCCTGTAGCTCTCGGCCTGTTTTCAGTCTCTGTGTAACAGCTAGAATGAACTCACCAGGTTTATACTAATGCTGTACCTGTATACTCTAATACTAATGCCTGTCTATGTTCAGACTACAGTTAAAATTTTAATTTGTGTGTTTGTAAACTATAGTAGTGTTTTTTTGTAACCTTGTGCAAATTAAATCTGTTGAACTCATGAATAAAATCTGCTTTATAATTTCAGACTTAATGCTTTTCAAAAACATGTTATAGTGAAGAAAATGCATTTAGCATTTGTAAATGATCCTAAACATTTTTAGTGTACTGTTAATACATTTGCAATACTGTAGTATAGAAGGTTGTGTGTACTGTATGATACAATAACGTATATTTGTATTAACCACAACTTATTTAGTATTAAATAAGTTGAATAAGTTGTAATACTTATAATTTAGTACTTATTTAGTATTTGTAATTGGCCAGAAGTACAACAGCATGCTACTGCTGCAATAAGAATATACTCATAGTATATTAATCATGTATTTGTAACATAGTAAAAATAGCTGTAATGTACTTATAATACATTAAATATATATTTAAATTATATTAATTACTGTCAGGTATGTACGTTAGTACACACACAGCCATATACTTTAAGTGTACTAAGTATACTTAAAGTTGGTCCACTTTAGCACACAAAAGTATACTTAATACACTTAAAATTGTGCTTGTGTACAATTTAATTACAACTTAAACACACTTTATTAGTTCCAAAATAGCAAACTTCAAATCTACTAATCAATCTGCTGCAAGCATACTTAAATATGCTTGGATTTAATATACAGTACTTAGCATAGTTTTTTTTTTCCACTTGGGCAGTTATATAAAATGTCTTTGTATGCTGTAACATTAGAATTTCCTTTCACTAGAACTAAAAGTCACACAGGGCTTTCAGCATGACAGTGCCCCTGTGCACAAGGTGAGTGCCAAGGATACATAGTTTGCCGAAAATTGCAAAGGGTTACTCAAATGCTATGACCTCAACCAAACGAGACAACTTTGGGATTAACTGGAATGCTGACTACACCCCAGGCCTTCCCACCCAACATCAGGGCCAAATCTCAAGAAAATGTTCTGGCTGAATGAGCACAAATCCCAAGAGATACACTCCAAAATCGAATGAAAAACCTAGAAAAGTGAGGGTTATTATAACACCAAAAGCAGACTAAAATGGAATGGGATGTTCAACAAGCACATGTGGATGTGATGATGAGGTGTCTGCAAAAAGTTTAGCTGTATGATGTATATATATGTATGCACCTGTTAAATTTCCCTGTGTATTTATGTACGTCTGTGTATTTGAGTGACTGTAGGTGTATGTATGAGTGGGTACACACAGGTTGTCAAGCAGTAGAACGATTGGGTTAAGTTCTCTTCTGTGTCTGTAATAGGCTCTCAGAGGGACAATGAAGTTGTACAGGCCGTTTCCAGCTGTCTCAGCTGATACAATGATGAGCTTGTTTTTGAAGCCGTATGCTTTCGCTTCCTCAAAGCTAACATGTTTGCATGCCTGAAATAGAAAAAATACAAAAATAGATGTATCAAGACAAAACATTTCTAACAGAAGTATACAGTGCTTTGCGAAAGTATGTATACTCCTTGAACTTTTTTACCTTTTGGCAAGGTTTTGAAAATGACATTGTTTTAAGGAAGATTTTTTTTCCAACATTATGTTTTGATTAAAGCGAACATTTCAAATTTAAATTCAAATTCAAATTTTATTTGTCACATACACAGTCATACACAGTACGAAATGTAGTGAAATGCTTACACGACCGCCAGTGACCTTAAAAAGAGAATTAAAACTTATAATAAGTAATAAATATCAATTGAAGAAATATGATAGAAAATTTAAATAAAAAAATTTAAATAAAATTTAACTAGAAAAAATAGAATCTGAAAATAGAAATATACTGTACACATACACATATTATGAGGGGCAACCTTAGGGTGAGTTTTACAGTATATAGCAAAAACTTTGGTACCAGCCCAATCCCTCCTCGTAGCTCAATACCTCCTCTCCCAGGAATCAGGTGCTATTATGTTCCAAAGCAATCAGACCAAAGGTTTTCCCAAAATTCCAGTTTTTCTGATTCAGGGTAGAGAACTGTATCTCCTTCAATTTTGCATGTATCCCCTCGAAAGTTATTATGAGTTTTAGCGAGGTCTCCTGAGCAATATGAAAAATGTTGACTTTTGTTGAACATACATTTTCAAACTATAAGCATTTGTTTAGCAGTTGTGCCAAAAATTTTTTTGGCACAACCTTAGCTTGCTCATTTTCCATGCAATTGAGGAGCAAAACTAGAGCTGCCAATGACAATTATTTTGATAATCCATCATGTAATCATCTAATGTTTATTTAGACGATTAATCAATTAATCAGATTAATTCCATCACAAATATTCAATTATTCTTATGAGATTTCTGCTCGTGTTTGCTATCTCGCTATTACACATTTAACTTCACTAATTTGATTATAGTTGATAATGTTGATTAATTGTTGCACCCCTAAACAATACACATTACATCGAATGTCTCAGACATCTCTACTACATTGGAAAAAGCATGTTGATCAATAATAATTGACCCATTCCAAACCAGCCCCTGAAATTGAATGATGTTTTACATTGTACATCCATCTTTTCTCTTTTTTTCCTTGTTTTTGCACGCAGAACCCAAACTTCCAGTTCCATGTTTTTTCGTTTTTTTCCTTTCCTTCTAATATGCCTGGTGTCTAGCCTTTTTTACATACAGTATGTAAAGCTGGCTTGGAGTCAGGGAGGGGTGGGGTGGGTGTTATAGGGGTTTATAAAGTGTGCATTGAAACACTACATGTTTACTCTGTTATATCCCTGTTTAAAATCAATAAAAAATATTGTTGAAAGAAGTTCTCAACAATACCCCAAATGACTTCCTGAATTTTCCTATGTAAAAAAGTGCATGTAGAAATATGGACTTTATTACCAATTTTAAATGCCTAGCTACTTTTCAACTTGTACTTGTATGGAATGTGATCATCCAGCAGGACAACCACCCAAAACACACTGGCCACAATTCAAAGGACTTCATCTAGAGGAAAATTTTCAAGTACGTATATACTTTTATATACTTTTAGTTCATTTCAAAATTCAGCAAATGACGTTGTACATTGGACAACAGATGACATTGTAGAAAACACGCTTATGAGTGTGCAATTAAATAGCACGCAAGTGAAGTCACGGGCACATCTAGTGTTAATATACTTATTTTTACCCCAATTATGATTTAAGACAGACTTGGAAAAACCTGAACTATCCTTTTAAGTAATGTTACTAAAAGGTGTGCTGGCAGCCGTGAGCTTGTACACACTTTGTGTAATTTTTTTAAATGGTTTTGGTCAGTTTGAAGTCATTGGCATCTTGGGGTCAAAGCACATTTCTAGCTTTTTTCACATGTAGCTTATCATGTGTGTTAGCGAATAAATAGCCTAGAAATAAGCAAAAGAGAGGGCAACTTAACATTTTTAAGGTTCCGAAAATAGAAAGCTACCTGTTTTATGCAATAAAGATCTAAAAAACAGTAATTCACATTCTGGCCTTTGAAATGCATGTGGTAGGGTAATCAGTTTAATGGTGGTGTTGTATCAGTAATATGCAAAAAAACATGAACCAGTCACTCTCTTTTTTGCTTGTTCATTTACTAGCTGAGGTCCTTTGTGCGTACATTGCACCTAGACATGAAAGGTATATAATAAAGATAGTTCTTGCACTTAGTGTGCAAAATAATCCCTAATAATAAGACAAATAACCACCTAAACATTTGTGTATACCTGAATTAAAACAAGATGTCAACAACAAACAACAACAACAACAACAACAAAAAATCACAAATACCATTTAGGCCAACAAGTTTGAACTTATATTCATATAAATAAATAAATAAATAGGATACTTGGTTATAAGTTACTAACACTTAATGTTAGATTAAGCAAGAGTACTGGACTTAAATTTGACTTCAATGTCTAGGAAGGGGTTACATGAACATGAATTAAGTTGTTGTAGAAATGAAAACTGATAGCAGTGGCTAACCTGGTCAAGACGCAAGCAGCAGAATGGAGCTTTATTGGGCAGGAGGTGGCACAGGGTTGGTGAGCTTCCTATGTAGGGTGAGTTAGGAGGATAACCCTTCACACAGCTGCAGGCAGGCATTTGAAACAAGCACATTACAAGTATTAAAAACAAGTACATTAAAATGGTGTTGTTGTAGAGAAGAAGGAAGAATTTAATATTTGTGTGGTAATGTTTGTTAGCTGAATGTAATTAAGACTATTTAGGGAGTTCATGAAGCTGGCTAGCAAGGTGACTAATTCATACGTTCAGCAAACATTCGTTTTGTATCTCCAATTAAATAACACCCAAGTAATCTTATGGCCCTAAAAATCTTCATAACTTTCACGCATTTATCTCAGAAACCACTTTATCCTGTGCAGGGTTTTGTCAGTGCCAAGAATGTTAAGTGCAGGTGCAGGCTTGAATGTGCAGGTTTCTCTTTATTAGACATGCATAACTGAGTAAACATGCAATTTCGACAAATATATGAAATGGAAGACAGCACCATGTAAGCATTAGCATAGCAGTGCAGTGCACAGCACATTCAAGAGGTGGTCCTGAACACTGACTAGAAACATTGGATTCCAAAGAATCCTGGAGGGGGGATTGGGGACAATGTCCCTCACAGTGCAAGAGGGGTTGGAGTTAGAAGGGGACAGTGTGGTAGGCCAGGGTGGAGTAGATTGTAACCTGTATTTTGGGCGAGGAGTTGCTCCGTTGTCCTTCCATCAACACCAGGCTGCTCTGCCCATGCCCCATGGCCAATTTGTTGGCTAACATGTTTTATTAACTCCACAAGTTTCTCCTAAATGGTATGTCCCTGGCTGATAAAACATTCTGCTTAAAGACCCACTGGGTTGGTGATCAGAACTTCATGAACAGGATCTACTCCCACTCCGCTGGCTCCAGATTTGCCAGCTCCTCCTGAGAGAACTGGCCCGCCAGTGGAATCCATCCGGGATGAATTGGAACTTGTCATAAATGGGATGGAATGTCCATGAGCTCTGTTTTTGGGGAAAGCAAACTGCTCTGCATGCTGGCATATAATTCCCAGCACTGCGTGTTCTCTTTTCATCTGCCGCATTCTCAAAGGGACTTTGCATTCTGTCAGGGATAAGATGAGTGAATAAAAACAGAACTTAGACACTGGAACAGAACTATGAACTGGACCTTAGCTTTCCATTAGCATAGCAGTAGCACAAGCATAACAGGTGTGGTGACAACAATATGAAATACATACAATGTGAATAAACAGCACACAAGGTTAACAAAACATACATCCACAGCAAAAGACTAAAAACTAACCACAGAACTTAAACAGTCACCCATATCAAGCAAAAAACAGATAATGCAATATAGCTGCAGGACAGCACAGGGCTTTCCTGATACCCATTCCATAGGGCACACACATACATTTACAACGTTAATCACATCTAGGTACAATTTAGTGTACCTAGTCCAGTCCAGCGCCTAGCATTTATATGGGGTAAGAGAAAAATCTGGACTAAACCCACAATGATACTGGGTAAAGCTCCAAACAAATAAAGAGACACACTCAAAGACAGAGGGAACATCCTCATCCGAGTGTGCAGTTTCGTCTTCTGATTGGTCACTGAGGAGGTCACATGGCAGTAAAGAGGCAGAGTCTGCAATCTCCAGAACAGGAGCAATACTGGTTCGGCGACATTTTGGTCCATTTTCTGAGGGTGGCGCCAATTTGGTGTTTGCAGTTGGACTGGGGTTCTGAAAGTCCATTGCAACAGTTCCTAGATGATAAAAAAAAATTCCTTGTGATTTTGTACCTCTACCTGAAATGAAAACATATATAAGCTAAAAAAGATTATTTATGAAAATGTATTATAATATTTCAATTATTCAAAATTGTTTATTATAATATTTTAAAATATATAATATAATATTTAAAATATTTATTATTATTATAAAATTATAAATTCTCTGCATCCTCTTCTCTCACACCAACTAACTTAATGTCCTCTCTCATGACCTCTCTGTACATCCATAAATCTCCTCTTTGGTCTTCTTCTAGATCTCATGCCTGGCAGTTTCAACATTAGCAACCTTCTACCCATACAGTTTATTCATAATCTCGCCTCTGAACATCTGAAAATGTCCAAACCACCTTAATCTGGCTCTCTTTGACTTTATCTTCAAAACATCTAACATGGGTTTCCCTCTAATGATCTCAGTTTTTAAACCCATCTGATACCTCTTGTCTTTTCCTTAGTGCCACTGTCTCTAAGCCGTAGAGCATCGCTGGTCTGACCACTGTCTTGGTGCACCTTTCCTTTGTTCTCGCTGATACGCTTTTAAAAGCGTCACTGTTCCATTTGGATCCCTCTCATTCACACGCATGTATTCTGTCTTGCTACAGCTAACCTTTATTCCTGTGCTTTCCAGAGCATACCTCAACCTCTCTAGATTTTTCTCCACCTGTTCCTTACTCTCGCTACAAAGCACAATGTCATCTCCAAACATCATAATCAATGTAGACATCTGTCTAACCTCATCTGTCGGCCTGTCCATCACCAGAGCAAACAAGAAGGGACCCAGAGCCGATCCTTGATGCAGACCCACCTCCACCTTAAACTCTTCTGTCACACCTACACCACATATCACCACTGTCTTACAGCTCTCATACATGTCCTGCACCACTCTAACATACTTCTCTGCCACTCCAGACTCCCACATACAATACCACAGCTACTCTCTTATACCCTTTCTCTAAACCTACAAAAACACAGTGCAACTTCCTATTACCTTCTCTGTACTTTTCATCAGCATCTTCAAAGCAAATATTGCATCTGTTGTCATCTTTCTAGGCATGAAACCATATTGCTGTTCACAAATGTTCACCTATGCCCTTAACCTAGCTTCCACTACTCTTTCCCACAGCTTCATTGTATGGCTTATCAGCTTCATTCCTCTGTAGCTGAAGCTTTGCACATCTCCCTTGTTTTTAAAAATTGGCACCAATACACTTTTTCTCTAATCCTCTGGGATCCTCTTACTCTCCAACAGTGTTGGGTGTAACGTGAGCCGGACAGCAGTTGTTCCCAATCCATTATTGTGTGTGTGTGAAAGTCGTCCTGCAAGCCCCACCCGCAGTTATTCCTGCTGTTCCCCCTATCTCACCTATTCGTCTCATCTCTGCAGTTTGACTATGTGAGGACCCACGCGCAGAAAGATGGAAAATAATCACAGCGCCAAAACTCGCGGTGAATCATGATGAATGGACCCGTGTAGGTGAGACAGGGGTATTAGTAGTTAACAGATTATGAGTCAAACTTCGCGGAGTGATGATGGTAGAATAATTATAAAGGTCTTGACTAAAACAACATAAAACAACATTTCCATCCCTATCTTTAAACAGCCCCTATTATGCTTTTTTAAATATGATATTTCATGCAGTGTGTCATGTAGCTGTATGTGAACATAAACTATCTGCGACGCTGACAGTGCACGATAAATGAAATAAAATAAAAAATTGGCTCACATTCGCCTAAACAAGTCGTTAGCAAATCTATTTTTACTCTGTTACAGATCCACGTCACTCCGTAACATATTTGCAGAATGTCCGCCCACGTTCTACGTCGCGAACAACTTGCAACGTTAATCTTACAATTAACTTTACCACCCTCTTGTTAATGTGACCGAGCATTCATGCCGGGTTCGATTAAACACTTTGTAATATAAAAAAACAATAAAAAAAAATAATGCGCTGGCATTATTTGTTTGGACGAGAGAAGGAGAGATTGCTGTGGATTATTTTCTTTCGAAGATTTTTTAACCGGATTATCTTTGACTGGACATATTCCCCGGACTTCTCACCCTCTGTCATCGGCCTCCCAGACTTCATTACCCTGGTGAGACCGAACCATACTCGGTATACTCGGTTAACACACATACAATAAACACGGACTTCGTTTGCTTTATTTAATTGTTTGTGTTTGTCCTTTTTGCTCGCCAGCCTTTTAACGTAACACCAACACAAAGATAAAAGACCTCTTGATTTTTGTAGCCACAGTTAATATAAAATTAGCTGGTCGTTACACGGTAAAACCAACGCCATCTTTTCTATGTATTGACGGGTCTCTGTAGCGGTGGACCAATCATAAAGGACCGCGCCATCTGACCAATCACAACCTGTACAGATCCACCTCTCCCTCCTTACTGTCCAATAATGCCATCAATAAAAAAGACACCAGGCTGATATACACACTTTCCCCTTTTTTTGAAAAATGCACCAGTTGTCACATTTAAGATCTTTTCTTTATCCATATGGCACTTTTCCACACATTGGGCATGTTACCATTCAGGCTCTATTATATGAAAATGATTTACATAAAAATCTTTATCTTACCCATGCTAGCAATGATGCTGTGAACTGGAAGCTCAGACGGGCTGTTCAGAATATTACTTTTACTTTGTTTCTTCCTGTGTTGTGTTTCTTGTCTGACAGTAAATGCAGAGTTTTCTTCCTTTGTGATGTTAATGTAGTAGCAGGTGTCCGCAGCACACATTAAATGACGGGGACCAGGGTTCAGTAGAATGATTTTATTATCCTCTCTCTTTATTCCTATCAAACATACACCATACCTACAAACACACACACACACACACACACACACACACACACACACACACACACACACAGTTTACATCAATATATTATGTTATATCCAATGATATTCTAAAAACTCTTTTGTATATGTTGGTGTTAGAGCTGCAACTAATTACTATTTTAATAACGGATTAATTTCTTCGATTATTGAAACAATTAATTGATTTATTTGGATTATAATTGCTGCATTCACTTAATAGCTTTTATTTAGTTATCAGCTTTTAAATGAAGTTTAAGTTGTTTTGTGCATGTGGTAACTAACAATGAAGATAATAAATATGACTACTTCGTTTAAAAATTAATTCCCACTTTTAATTAACTTTCCTGATGTAACAAACTCTAAAAACAAGAAAGTAGTAATAAAATATAATAAAATGTGTAGTAAAATATAACTATGAAATAAAGATAAAAGATGGTGGATGGCAGTTATGTATGTTGAGTTGAAATGTTAAGAAAACTGAGATTAAGTCTGTGATGAAGGGCTCAAGAGTGGGAAAAGGACACACCCCTGAGTGGAATATGGCTAATTAGCATGTGCATGTGTATGTTGCTGTGTATGTATGTGTATGAAGAAAGGCGTAGGAGAAAAAGAAAGAGCGAACACGCATGCAAAGCTCAAAAGCCAACAACATTTGTGTGTATGCATGTGTGTGTGTTGCTTGGAGCTGAAAAAAAGTAAAGAGTGTAACAACTAAGAGAGACTCTCTCTAATTCTAGCTAGATTCTGTTTTGCTTGAGTTAAGAGTGGAATGTTCCCACACTTAGGAGATTTCTGCTCGTCAAGTTGTTTGCCTATTACTCACTTCACTCCAGTAAGCCTCACACCTACATTTCAGAGCGTTCACAGTTCGTGCGAGAATCAAGTGCAATAATGTCATAAATGAATCAACAATTAAATTTGTTGCCAACTAATTTGATTATCAATTTTAGTTGATAATGTATATGTATTGTTGTTCCCCTAGTTAGTATACAGGCACTTTACTGTAAGAAGCTCTGGGTAGATCTGTGCTGTTCTATATCATTGTTCTATGGTCCTAGAGGACTGTTGTTGTGGTTTACCGTGTACAGAACCAGCTATACATTGATGAAGTCACAATAAAGCCATTTGACATGATTATTTATGTTCTGACAGGATTGCAGCAAGAAAGACCATGTGCCATTGGAAACTATACAGTATGTTGCCCTGTGTCAGGCTTTTCTTTCTGTCTGTCTTCTCAGTTTTATGTGTATATGTGTGTCTGTGTGTGTGTGTGTGTGTGTGTGTGCTCACTTTTTGTGTGCATGAAAAGCAGCATAGGTAAAGCTCTTATTCTCAAACTCTCGGAAGAACATGCTGTCACTGAGTTGGATGTGATAGACTTCGTTCCCGGAACAGCGGCCATACATTCTCTGCCACTGCTCAGGAGACTGCTGACCTTCCCTATAGACATTGTAAACATTTAGTTACACTTCATATTATATGTTTATGAACCTGAAATAAAGAACGATAAACAGTGTAGTTTTTGAAAAGTAATACAGTAAGAGAAACAAATGTACCCCTACTCATTCATGCAATTAAACAATTAGGCCATCATTTCAACAACACAATGCATAAAATCGAGCAGATAATGATCACGTTGCTAAAATGTTGACAACCAGCAACAATGGCATGCTTAAGTATGTAGATCACATTTTTCCACATTCTGATGCTCTTGGTGTCATGCATTGCACTGCTGCCACATTATTAGCTGATTGGATAATTTTCAGTCCCATTCTAGGGTCAAGGTCTGACTCTATTTCCCAGAATGCAGCAAGGAATATAAGTATGGATGCAGTCTACTCAGATTCCCAGCCTGAAATAATACTCTGGAGATGTCACAAACTGTGGTGATTTTTTCACTGCAATCCTTCCTTTATTTCATTGGTCAGGAGGGAGTCTTGGAACAAAACCAACAGCTTTCCAACAGTGACCTCAAGGCAGCCAATACAGTCTGGAAACATGGTGGAGAGGATACGCTTCCTACGAACAATTTATTCATCATTTTAAGAGATTCTTCATTCATCCTTTAGTGAGTTAGGAGATGAATGAGAAGCTGCTTGGATTCAACAAGATTAGCTGAGCACAGCAGAGTATGCTCAGGAGTTCTACATGTTGGATGCAACAGCTCGAAAGAAATTTTATAGACCGGCACACTGTAGCCAAGCTCTACTGAAATTTGTTCCTTAACAATATTTTAAATGTGTGGGCCAATTGAACTGGGAGCATTGTTCACTACACAAAGCCAGTTTTACTTCGCTATATAGCACTTCATCAAGAAGATATTTTCTTTGTAATCATGGTAGCAATAAAATTCCCTATAATTCTGGGTCTCCCTTGGATGTGTCATAGGCCCCAGATTTAAGCCTGTTGGGTTCTATTCAGCAAAACCAAATATAATGTCTTGTACTTCACTGCTCCTATGCTTGCATCACGAAACTGCTTGCAGGTACCACACCATCATGCTAGAGAATAGACCTACTTGCCAAAGAGTCATAAAAGTATGCATATCCCAAACACTGCAATAAGGGTACATCGACCTGTCTCAGGATTTTTTTTTATGGCCTGTGACAACCCAGTGTTGATTATCATGGACTAAACCTAACAACTGTCACTGATTCTGGCTGACCTTAATCAACTTCGCAAATCTAAGGTTTTACTGAACTAGACATTCACAATGCCTACTGGTTAGCATGCAACAAAGAGCAGCAAAAATTGAAAATTACATTTAGCCCCACTTACAAGGCACTATAAATACCACATAATGCCATATGGGCTATCTTCTTCTCCCACTGTATTTCAATGCTTAATTAATCATGTGCTCCTTTGCAGTCACAAACTTTATTTTAGATCAGGGTATTCAGTGTAATTGCCGCAATAATCGCCTCAATTGCTAAAGAATAGTAAGAAACACTTTGTGTGGAACTCCACTACTACTCATGCCCTGTGTGCAACACCTGGATCCTAGCAAGCTATTTGTAGCATCTTTGTAGTAGATGCCTTTGAGACTAGGCGGGGAATCTCTGGCCACAAAGTGAATTAGAAAATTATTGCAGGCAAAAAGGAATTACAGTGTTTGCAATTGTAACCTGCTGGCCGATAGCCATGAAAAAGTTGTCATGCTACCTACAAGAAGCTCAGCATCCACTATCCTCACTGACCACCATGACCTAGAATATGCAAAATTATACAACGGTTAGATCTGACCGAGCAAGCTGTTTGGACGAAAGGCACACCATGAGTGGTGATAATAGAGCATAACAGCATTGCGAACTCCATGAATGTATCAGTCCATGTCACCAGCCCCGAGAGTTGGCTCATATTCTAAAGCCGAATATTTGGAAATGTAATCTAAGTCTCATAGAGTTCTCAGTACTGTTCACAGCCTTCATTGTTTATATTCCTTATCTTCTTAGAATTTAAACCTACATTCATGCCTGTTAATTACATTCAGTTAATCGCCAGCTCAACGCTAATTCTGGCAGTCGTGTAAGAATATTTGTTGGTGGAGCAAAATAATTGGTTAAATAAGCGAACAAATCACAAATCGATGATAATTAATGGCATTTATGGTTCTGTTCTATAAAAGCAATATCACAGCCGTGCTGATATTTAGTACAACAGCATTTCCTTTTGCATGATTTTGCTTAATTAGCCAAACAACTGAATGCCCAACAAGTAAGGTGGGCTTTAATCCTCATATGGTGCAATTTTTTTATAAAAGCCAGGTTAAAAAATTTACATTATCCGATTAATCCGACACATTCCCAACAGGAAGGCACCTACCCATGTCACAAAGACCGTGGTCATACCTAGATCAAATTCAAATTCAAATTCAAATTTTATTTGTCACATACACAAACATACACAGTACGAAATGTAGTGAAATGTATTATACGACTGCTATTGACCCTAAAAGAGAATTAAAGTTTACAAATAAGAAATAAATATAAATAAAAGAATACGATAAAAAAAATTAAATAAAAAAATTAAATTAAGCTAGGAAAAAATAGAACTAAAAATAAAAATAGAAATGTGCTAGAAAAAAAAATGGAACTAAAAATAAAAATAGAAATATGATATGCATAAAAATAGAAATATACTGTACATAGAAATAAGATGTGCATAAAAATAGAAATATACTGTACAAATTGAAATATACTGTACTGGTGTGCAAATATGCATAGAAGAAAGTGTCTTTGTGCAGAGGTTATTAAAGTGTCTTTGTGCACTGGTCCAGGATGTAAACGTAGAGTTGATACATGCCTACCATGGTAACAACACTTTATTTTGCTGGACAGATAGGAATAAAGAGAGCATAATATAAAGATTATGAATGTTGAGAAAATGGGCTACTTACTGTCCACGGGATGTGTGGACAAGCAGAGTGACGAGAGTGGACGTGGCCGGACACAGGCAGTTCAGAGCTAATAACGCGTACTTGAACTCCTCTTCACACACCACATGGTCTACAGCAGGAAACACACCCCTCTACTTAGAGACAAAATGGTAGACAATTATGGATAATATTTCTACATTATATTCCTGTACTGTCTCATGACACCCATCCAGTTTCCATAACAACATGGAAGTGATGATCATCATTCATACAAACAATCTGACCTTGGTAACAAGTACAGCAATTTTGCTCTTTGTAAAAATTCTTATTAAATTAAGCAAAACTAAATGCTTACAAAGACAAGTTAACAAGTTTGTATTAAAATCAGAACTGGATTACAAGACTCACCCGCAAACTTGACATGGAACTTGTTTTCAGGTTTAAGGATCTGGACATAGAGGGGGCAGTTTGGGGCAAAATCCTTTACTGCCCATGCTCTCAGTATTGTTTGATGATCCTGACAAAGTCAATTTAAAGACATATAAAATGACACAATTTCATGCTTGCAAACTGAAAACAAGTAATATGATGTTTAAATTAGGTTAAAAAGGTATGATTAGGCTTTACACTTGTCCTTTCGCTTCATACTTTAAAACAAAATTTAACATCACTCTCCCTGTTTCGAAGAAAAATAAAATATCTAAATATCATGTTTAAATCCAATTTGCTTTATTTCTTTTAAATCATTCTTCTGCCATACTATAATACAGTATGACATGACTCCAAACACACATGGTAAATTTTGGTCTTTTCTTTAACAATGCCTAATACATACTTGATTATAATGTTATGCATAATCATCCCTAATCCCTAAAGAGCCAGAGTCTCTCTCTGTCAGAAAGCACTGATTCCGTTAGTGTGTGTGCGAGTGTCATTAGAGAGGTTTATTGTTAAAGAAGTTACCTGACAGAGCACTGTCTCCGTTAGAGTGTGTGTGTGTGCTGATATACGAGTGCTGTAATATACAAGCATGCTTCTGGAACAAATTATGCTCATAATCCAAGGTTTAACTGTAGTCAGTTTGATTATCAATTTTACATTTTAGTATTGTAAATAAGAACTGAGACCGATCTATTCTTACTGCAGCCATTCGATCCGCTTCATTCCTGCTGCTCAGAATAAAGCAAGCCTCAGCATCATCCATCCTACAGCAGCAAAGAGGAAAAAAAGATGTCAACACAACAAAACACTCAGAGGAATATAAACATAAAAGAGCACTGACAATTACCTAGTCAGGGTTAGAAATGACACATCAGGGGGCAAATTACAGTCTTAAACTCTGAACCAGAAACAAGCTCTTACTGAACAAGTGGACGCACAAACACACACACACACACACACACACACACACACACACACACACACACACACACACACAGAAACGTGTATTATACAGTAAGACCTTGGATGCTAAAAATTCTTCACTGTTATTAACATTTCATGGCTGTAAGAACATAACACCATGGCAACAGATGAAAGAGAGAAAGTACAAATATAGGAATCAGAAATGGAGAGTGGAAATTGGATATAGAAAAAACAGAAACAGTAAGAAAGGACTGTACGGTTTCCTACCAAAAGGGATCTCCAAGTAGAATCTTTAAACATACACAATAGTTTTAAGGGAATCCCTGAAAGAGTGTTTTTTTAGAAAGTGTCTTTTGTTGAGAAGAGGAACTTGATTGCATGGTATGCAGTGATGTAATTGCCTGATGAAGCTGTCACTTACTTGGCTCGAAGGAGGTCCTGATTTTTTAAGGCGGACCCTTGCAGGTATATGACCCTCTGAGACCAAAGTGGAATCTGGAGAACTCTTCTAACCTGACTGTCAGCCTCACACGGACACAGAATCACCACATAGTAATCCTGCCCACACACACACACACACACACAATTTAAGTTGTTTCGAGCTGTCTGAAAAGCAGAGGCAAAAAAGGCCACCCAGGTTTTTCATCTTTTTTTTCTACTATAGAGGCACACTAGAGGCCACTCGTTCAGAGAAGTAGCAGCACTTCATCTCACTTTCTCACAAGTATAGAAGCATGCATCTCCTTTATTCCAGTGGATGGGTACAGATTACTGTACTACATCATGTTTCCTTACACACAAGGAAACTCTATAGGGTACTGCATCAAGCTTTTTCCACTGTAAGGGCAACCTTACATATCCTACGTAATAGCATTTTCACCATGTCCAATTTTAACCATAATAATAACATCTTTTCCGCAGTCAAATGTCCCTACAACCAAATGAATATACTTCCTACATCTTTTTCAGTCTGTACATGTTTTTATTCTCAAATGTTACCTTGATGCATTGGATTCAATTATATCATCTTACATTTGGAAAGGTAAGCATCCTTAATTAGAAGTCCCTACTTTAAAAATCTAAAGGAGATGGTGGCATGGCTCTAGCCAATTTTCGTTTTTATTACTTGGCAGCAAGCATTCGATGTTTCATCTTTTGGGCATACTTCCATAACCAACCTAATCAGCCTCCCTGGGTGGAATACCTTGAGAGTATGAGCTCAGTTAAGGGTTTTTTGTGGCTTTTCTCTATGCAGTCCTATCGTCTCTAGACATCTCTTTCAACCTTCTTTACATGATTCAGTGTTTTAGGAATGGTACAGTAAGGACATCAAGCTTTGCAAAGTTCTGTTTGTTCTGACACTTTAGCACTTCAAAACCCAATTTCCGCAAGGCTCCTGATGTAAATATTATAGATAATTTCCTCTGTTTACACTACATGTTTACTTTATGTCCCTGTTTTAAATCAATAAACATATTGCTGAAAGAAAATCCCTACAACCCAGAACCTAATTGTGTACAAACCCTACATCGAACAGGTTGGCCAAGGAAACAATAGACAAACATTGTGAGAGCTTTAAAGAAAACCCACCATGCAAATAAGTCTTTAAGAACAGAGACATACAGTAAAGGGCATACCACAAAATCCAGACCACTCATAAGCAGTAATGATCGAAAGGGCAAATGCAATTTGCAAAGAAATAGTGGGATGAGCCATAAAGTTCTGGAATCAAGATTAGGTTCTACCAAACTAATGGAAAAGAGTGAAAAAAATCTGCCCATGATCCAAAACATTTTAGAAAAGTATTTTATTTTAATTTACTTAATACTATACACTTGGCTCACCTTGGATGCTCTGTCAGTAAAGACTTTTTAATGCATCTAGATATAAATATCAGAAAAAGAAAGCTGAAATTCTTATCTATTGTCTGATATTCATCTCTGGAACTCAAATGGCCCTGATGGCCCTGCTATTCCAGTACTTTCATAGGAGATTCTTATTCTGTACTTTAGAAAGAGAATAGTGAGAGATTTATGCAGTTGTATCGTTTTTCTTAAATAAAAGTATTTGTGCAATACAACTGTATTACATAACATTAAAAATATACCTGTAGCAGTAGATTGTTTCATTTGACAGGACAAATACCTGTGTATGGGGGTGAGCGTAGAATTCATTGAGGAAGTCCATGAGCAGGTCAATTTTAAGGGAGCTGACGCAGAGAACAACATGTTTCTCCGTCTGTGCACGATGTCTGCTGTAGTTCCCTCCAGATTTCTGCCGCTCCATCCACAGATAAATCAGTTCCTCAAACTGCAAAGAACAAGAAATAGTGATGGAGAGAGAGACAAGTGTAATGGGCAAATCTTAATGCATTAAATCTTTCCACATTCCTCCGCTTGTCTTCACTCACAAACAAGTGCAGTCAATCGAATCAATGAATTGAACTAAATGATTTGATAGTGTTGTGGAGTAGTATCAAATCAACAAGTAACTTTTTAGTAGTACTGAAGCAGTCAGGCTAATTTTAAAATGATTATAACTTATCCACTAATGAGCTACTCTCAAAGAATTGACAACTATTTTTCTTTTTTACATACATTGTAGTTAGCTATTCTCATTATGTAGCTCAAGGACTAGCTACTTACTTCATCAATAGCCAGTGGTGGCAGTAAACTCTAGGAAGTACTTGCCTAAAAATGTAAAACCAATAGAAGTACCAGTTCACTACTTAAGTTAAAGTAGTAAGTATGTGGTCTAAAAACAAAATGAAAATGAGTACGATCGAGAGCCTTTCTGGGAGCACGTTTGTAAGTCACATGAGCTACTGATGTGATTGTTAGTAAGAAGATGTGACATTAATTACACGAATGGCAGGTAGCTTACCTAGCTAGCTAACCTAGCTAGCTATCTTACCTAGCTAGCTAACCTAGCTAGCTAGCTTAACTAGCTAGCTGACCTAGCTAGCTAGCTGACCTAGCTAGTTAACCTAGCTAGCTTACCTACAGTAGCTAGCTAACCTAGCTAGCTAACCTGTATAATACACATAAATTTCGCAAGTGAACATGCGAAGCATACAGGAAACAAAAAGGTTTAAAAACTTGCCAAAACATTATACGCTTGTTATAAAAGTGGCGTAAAACTCAAACCATATGCATCTTTCGTTAGCTACTTGTCGCCCCTAATCTTCCTTAGACAAGTGCACCAAGTGGGTGGCATCTATTCAGTTCAATTTTATTTGTATAGCACTGCTCGCAAAGAAGCTTTACACAATTAAAATAATTATTTAGGTTTGTATGGAATGTGAATGTGTATTAAATTAGAATGATCAGATTGTCTCTGGTGAGCAAGTGGCAGTGGCAGTGGCAAGGAAAAACTCCACGAGATGGTAATAGAAAGAAACCTTGAGAGGAACCAGACTCAACAGGAAACCCATCCTCATGTGGGTGAAACAGGAAGCAGGAATTGATCTGCATTTATACAGTGTGTTAGGTGGTAGCTAGTTCAGCTATAACAGTTGATGTTAATTGATGTTAATATATCACTTTCAATCTAATCTAATCAATCACTTTGGTGCACTAACTAATCTGTGCTGTCATAATGATGTGCCAGTTATTTCTGTAAACCTGGGCTGCTTGTACTAGTGTAACCATTTTGTTCCCATCCTTCCCACATGGGGTGTAGCTCAGTCATGCTTTGATGTGAGTGTTTAAACACTCAGTAAAAGCTAGTAAGCAGGGGTTATATTAAAAAGTGAGAGTGAAATTGGAAATGAGAGAATTCATGTATATCAAAATGAAAGACAAAGAAGAAAAAAAAAATGAAGTAATTTATCTCTTACAAAGATCCGACAGTGGTATGTACATACTGTATAGGTTTGTGTGTGCATGTGCATCTTCTGACCTGTAGGGGAAGCACCACCAGCGCCACACATATCATCACCACCACAAGCAGCTGTGAAGGCCAAATCTGTGGTGTCACATCACCAAAACCCACCGTGGAAAAAGTGACAATGCAAAAATAAAGAGCATTAAAGAGAGAAAGGCGGTTTCTTCCAGCTCGCTCCAAATGCTGAATCCCACACGTGCTGAAAAAGACACACATGCACACACACAAACATCAGAAACACTGTCAAACAGTAAAATTTGTCCAAAAAGCATTTCAGTGGACTGAAATGATTTCATTTCACTGTAAACTTGCCACCCAAACAATTTTGCCAATGCACATATGCAACAAGAAAGAAAGACATTAGCAATAACATCTTAGCATAGTTATTAACATTCAATGTTTATGCAAATAGGCATGTTTTTTTCATGTATGCATGTCTTCATAATGACATGAATGTCTTCATATTTTATGTCTTCACCTTGAATATAATTTTAAAATATTCAATAATATTTTTAAGAAATAGAGTCACGTAAATAAATAAAGAAGTTAATATATAGTGTTGCAGAATGCCATCTAGGAAGGCATTTTTTAAAATACATTTTAACAATTGTTACAAAGTAGCTTTACAGAAATAAAACTTCTGGATACAGATTGAAGAAAAAAAATAGTTTTATCAGTTTTCCATTTGTACTAAGCAAGCAGGAGATGACGGTGGCAAGAAAAAACTGACGAAGACTCCAAAGTGACGTTTTGGAGGTGATGTAACTGGCCTATAATTAATTACTTGGCTTGAAGAGGCAAAACTGACAAAAATCACTTGACACAAGAATAATGGTATAGTTTATGGCATAATGCCCGTGACTTTACTGTAAACCTATGCACGATTCTAAAATACTGAAATGTAATATTATGTTCCTGTGATCACACTCATCTAATACAAATGATTCCTGTCTCATTTATTTGTGATATATATATATATAGTGTATATATTAAGACTCTTTCTCATTAACTAAATCTTTTTTTTTTTTTACTATTCCAGAAATTTTAACTTGAGGTTTCTTTTCGCATGGTATATAAACACCAAACAAAAACCACTTCTGATTGATGCTCATTCCGGAACTTATTGAACTAATTCCTGCTTGTGTAATTGGAGACATGATAGTGGCTATAAGATTTTTTTTGTGTGGTCACTCGAATAGATCAACCACAAATCTGTATTATTGCACCATTTTATCCCAAACCAAACATACAAGATTAACACAGGTCTCTTTCAATGTGTGTTTTATTCGAATTAGCTTGTAGAAAGAAATGGAAACTAACCCAGTGAAGACAAGGCAGAGCAGCGTGCAGATGAGTATCAGAACCTGGTTAAACATGGCAGAGTGTGTCCTCTGAATGGCTCGGTGTAAATCATTCTGGAAACCAAAATGTTGATAAAAAAAAAAAATCATCCTTCATCATCATGTGTCAAATTGCTGCAAATAAAAGTTTCCAAATTTTTATCTTAAACACATAGTTGCACAGTTAAAGATAGTAATGAAGGTTATGTCAGCATTAACAATGAGATTTATTTAATAATGGAATTAATAGTGAACTAACACCAAAGTCTGCGACTGTATAGATCCTATGAGTAAGAACATCTTACAGATTATTTGTCTTTTCCATTGTTAAAGCACAAATAATACAAATGAATCAATCTTTATGTCACATGGCATTATTTACAAACATACTTACTCTTATATTTAAAATGCAGTGTGCATAGATCAAGCTCATGTCCTTCAACAGAACACTCCTTATATCACAATTGCCTGCCATCTTTGGATGTTACATCACTTGCAGCATCCAAGATGTGTGTGCAGGCTAATGATTACTTAAAAGTCTAACCACCATGTTTAACAGCCTCTGTCAGCTTGCATGCGTCACCATAACCTACGTGAGTGGAAGTGGATGATGAAGTGGCACAGAATACAGTCTGGCACTGATGCAATTAACTTTGCCACAGTGGACAGGATTAGTCAGAATTAATTTGAAAGCAATCAGAAGTGGGATTGAACAACAGCCCCACGCACATGTCGTACAAAGTTATATTCAAGATTCAAAGAACTTTATTAATCCCAGGGGGAATCTGCTTAAATGTGAAATATGGATGTGAAATGTCCTATGAAACAAACGAAAAAAAAAAAGGACTTAACAGCATTGTCTGATGTAGGTAACTGTGGATTGGCATCATATACTGTAGCTTTACATATCTGCAGTCTAACACAGTACACTTTTATTTCTTTCGTTAATGTCTGCTTCTATTTATTGACTGTCTGCCACGCTGTTTGTTTGTTTTTTTCACCACAAGATCCAGTCTGCATTACTGTGATGCCTTGTGCTATTTAATGGCTGGATGGGAACAGGTTACAAGGTTGCAAAGAAAGAAAAGAAATCACGTCAAGCACAGTAGATTTAGTGTGATAAGATCACATATGAGGCTGTAATACAACTTTAATCGTTCCCTCAAATGATCCCTGGGATAAAATAGCAGCTGATTTCATGAGTCCTTTCCACACTAATGCATGTGGCTGCCAGTTTGCCTCAACACTCATTAATTATTATACACATTAGTTGGTCAGAGGTACAGTAGCAATAAAAATTTCCTTGCTTGTAGTAATCACTGACAACTGGTCTTAAAACCACACGATTTTAAATCATCATCAGTATGAGTCAAAGTGTAAAAAGTTAAGTTTAAATCAGCACAATTTTAAATTAAATATAAACTGTTTTAAATGAAAGATTAATGAAAAAAATGTAAAAATGCTTACTGTTACTTTGAGTTAGCACGCTGACAGATATAATTCAGATCTGATTGTAAAAAACATTAACCTGTATATGATTACATGATTGCAATTGTTATGGCACAATGCTCCTTAATTGAATTACTTTTAGACAGAAACTATGTAAGGCATTCAGACTTTGAGGAAACATTTTTAAAACAAAAGCATCACAATATTTAAACATCAAACATAAACTCTTTAAACTCAGATGAAAAGTAACATTTTACATGACTTTACAAATTTTAATATTTGGATATTTGTTATCCTCCACAGTATCAGAAAAAGCCATGTATTTGATTTTACATACAGTATGGCTACGACTGAAAGCGCCAGAACATCTAGATAAGAAAAATAAACATTTCTTTATTATTCTCATTTTTTAACTGTAGAGGAAAGTGGGATCGAAGCGAAGGTATCCTTCAGGAATATAATAAAAAAAATGTTGCTTTGGACCAAACAAAGCCTACAAACTGCAATCCTACAAGATTAAAAGTAAAGTTATTTTTATGACTGAATGAGTAACTCCTCATGCTGTGACCATCATATTACCTGCTGGCCTTTAGTCTGGGCACCCCATCAACACAAAACCACATGTAAGACTGTTTTTTTCATTCACTGTAAATACTTAACAACAAAGGGACTTGCAAAGCATTCAACAGAAACAGGAGAACATGAACTACAACAAAGAGCTGCATTATGGTGCTAGACCATTCATGTCTTTCACCGTCTGGATAGGGAAGCCTTGAATCATCAAGAGTTGAGCGTCTAGCTCAGTCAGCCTTACAAGTTATGACCCACAAAGACCCTGTTAGGAAACTTTTTTTTTCTTAAGAGGAAACTTCTTTATCTTTTTAAAACTCCATTACGATTACTGAAACACCTATCACAGCAAAGACCTCTTTCTGCCCTTGTCTCCTCTTTTTCTACACAAAGACAAAGAGTGTGGCCAGCCCCAGGTGCTGTTGTTTTTTTTTTTTCATAGAATGAGCAGTGGACAGATGTTATGAGAAAAGTATTTCTCTTGTCAGTATTTCTGGCAAACCTCTTGTCATGGATGGTAGCTCATTATCTGAAAATGAATCACAGCAGGAATAAGCTGCTGCGCGTCCCTGAACATGCACCCCAAGCTAATATTTTATAATCTCCATAGACAATTTTCAGATCAGCCATCTGATACTAAACACAACTACGAGACAGGTCTGTTCAACCAACTATCCTTTTCACAACAGAAAAGGATAGACAGACTCTTCTGTCACTGGATCTCCCACATTATCCAGTTACTTCCCTCCACCCACTGAATTCATTAAGTTGCCTGTATCAGATTTAAAACAATAAAGCTTACCTACAAAGTTAAAAATAAACCAGCCCACTCCTACCTCAAGGTACCTATCAGACTTGATGTGTATGATGTGTAAGACATTAATTTCGTGCCTCAGCATGACTCGACAGTGCCCACCATTCATGGAGGCTCAAGAAAGACAAGCATTAAGCCGCTTCTCTGTTCCCACACCTCGTCTGTGGAATGAATGTATCCGGCTCCTTCTTAAAGGGTTTTTAGAATGGTGATATTCTTGGTCCCTGTTTGGAACAAAGCTTATCTAGAACATTTACTGCAAACAGCTATTGAAAAGGCTTTAAATATAAAACCAGAGATATGTTTTCTATATGTTGCTAATTGGCTTACCATGTACTGTTTAGTAAGGTATTTAGTTATTATTTAATACATTTAGGCCTAGGCTATTTGCTATTCCATTGTTGAAAGGCTTAAAGGAACTTGCTTGTGTTTAAAGGTGATTGGGTTAACCTTACTGAAAATAGGTGTCTTTACGTTTTGTGAAAAGAAAATCTACATGCAACTTTACAGCTTCTACTTATGTAAACTAGGTGCCTAGAAAACAACTTAATCAGGTGCTTGCAGAATCTCTTAATATATGTATGAGCTTGCGTAAATATTGATAAAACTTTTTAAAATAAGGCTACATTACATATGACATCGCTCAATTCCAATTTATTGGTCAGATCAGATTTGCATGTCGTGACAGTTCACATTTCGTTTTTTTTTTGTGGATTTTCCCCCCAATTTTCTCCACTAATTTAATCGTGTCCAATTCCTCCCCGTCCCACATTAAGGCTACTACTACGACTCAGTCGGGAGGGCCGAAGTCTATCACGTGTTTTCTCCGAACCACGTGACTCCGTGAGCCGTGATTAATGTGGGAGCACAAAGTACCTCTCATCCCTGTGAGAGAGCTCGGCCAATCAGCTCCCCCGGCTGCGAGAGGTTACGAACTCGCAATCTCCGGATGACAGGGCGAGCACTTTACCACTGCGCCACTCAGAGGCGACAGTTCACATTTCTAATTACAAGTGACTTTTATCTGACTCTAATGTGTATGCACTGATCCTCTGAAACGACAGAACATGCACAAAATACATCTTTGCTCATGCCATCTGGGTTAAAATACAAGTTTATGCAACCCCTCATTCAATTCAATCAATGAATGTGATTTCATCAAAAAATATGCTTAGTATTCTTTATCAGAAGGATGGCAAATTTTGTTGAGGTACAGAAGAAAGCCGGCCCCCTTTTTGGCTGGTTTAGCAGCTCTTACTAGTACTGCTGCTGCTTCCTGACGTTAGCAAGCGCACCACATATGCACAGAAGTAAAAAGTCGCATGACTTGTAGAAGAAATAAAAAGTCCCAATCTGCCCGTTCTCATTCAATTCGTATAACCACATAGCGGATCGCTATACTTGTACACATACAAAAGTGACTCTGATATGAAAAACATCAGATTTGCACGATCAGACAGCCACAAAAAAAAAAAGATATGCGCCACATTAGGGGGGAAATCAGAATTGAGTCACCTCAGGCAGGTAATGTGAGACTTGTGGTAAAATCTCTGACTCTAAATATGACCCAGTTACATGTCAGTGTATGCATCTGACGTGTCCTATATGTGGATCCATGTGTCAGTCTCAGTCAACTGGATGGACAGGACTTGGTCAATAGGAACACATAAAGCTGACCAAAAGCCCAATGTTTGTATGGTGTGATTGTTTTCCCTTCAACTTCATACTACCTCCCTTGGTTTAAAAACACTATATTTAAGCCTAGTTTATTATATTTTATCTTCATTCCTTTGGCACCGTCCATGCTCTCTCTCCTAGGTAAGACTACTTCTCGTATTGCCTTGGTTTACTGGTTCTCCTGTTCCTACAGTCTATAAATGCCAGTCCTGTTGTTGTATTGTAGACATGTATACTGTAAGTAAAATGTATAACAATAACTTCTATGTGCTATCCTACTTATCCACCATGTCACATACAATCACAAGCATTTACACACATATGGAAGAATAACACAACATCCAAAAAGAAAAACAGCAGCACCTATAAATGTGCACACTTACAATCATGTTCTCCAGAGCATGCTTGGCCAGCCAGCAGTTGAGAAATACGGGGATAAAGAGGTTCCTCAGGGTCGGCCAGAAGATCTGAAAACAGACATGAGAGCTTGTCTTGGAGATTTGCATCAGGTCATCTATGTTCTGATTTATTTTCATCTCTAAAGAGAGCTGCTGGTTACCGTGATTATGAAGGGGACGGTATTTAACATTTCCAGTAGGAATGCCACCTGGAATATTTGCTCCCAGATGTTACCCTGAGAAACACAAACGCACACAAGTAACTATACTGACTGTCGGTATTTCACCATCATAACCTCAACATGTTTTAATACATCAAAATAATTCAATCATTTTTTATATACTCATTACTTTTAACCACCTATTATTACTATGACAACATTGTGGGTGTTATTGGTCAATGAATATTTCATCACACAAGGTGTAGTTGTCTGTGGCAACTGTTGAGTAAGCATGGGCAATATGGGCTTTGATGAATATTATGGTATTCTGAATCTTTTCCCAAAACTAATATTCTGTAACAGTGTGGGAAATGTGCTTTGAGAATATTAAATTTTACCATAAAATATACAATACATATTACATCCGGCCATCGTAACATTTATACCTTTATTAAATTTATTCTAAATCAGCTTGCAGATGCACCAGATATGATTGTCTGAGTTGATTTGGTGACTGAAGAACTGTTAGGAGTTTGTCGTCAGTGTCTGTAGAAAGCCTACTCCTTGCACTCTTTACTGTGCTTGTTTCTTATTATGTGTCATGAGCACAAGTGACTCATCCTTATCAGGGTTCCACTCTAAACTTTTTGCTAAGAACATATTGCTTCTGTCTTGTGAAAAAGTTGAGCAAGGAAAAATATTATTATTACACAAACATATTCCTGATAAATGCTTTTTCATTGTTTACAGTTATCAGACAATCGGACGATTAGACAATGAAGCCTCGTCTGACTAGATATTAATTACTAAGCTAATAGCCAAATGTTACTTTCCAGCTTTCTCATAACATGTCTAAATTGATTAATACATATTTGAGATTTTTAATTGGCTTACTGTTGGGTTGTTTGTGTCTCATTAGTAATACTAATTAAACCATTCTTCACATGTAATAATACTTAGGAACTTGGCATGCCTTTTACGGCATGAATAATATTAATCTGTTTATCAACATACAACACCCCCCCTCCAAAAAAAAAAAAAAATTTTACTAAAATCTTTTAACGACTTTACAAAGCCTGAGATGTTTTCATTAGAGAGACAAAACTAAACAGCACTATGGGCAGCATTTAGAACTTTATTACAGGCACAGCCTGGGGACTTAATATTGAACTTGTACACATTTTTATTAAGACCTCATATTAATCTGCGGTCATAAACCCTATTCGGAAGTCGTGCATGAGGTGGAATTTGCTGACAGTTGATCTTTTGTTTAAAAATAACACCTAGACCAGTGTTATACAAAATGTATTTAAGAATGCTGTTAATTGAAATTTTACAGTTCTTAAAAAGTATTCACAAGCCCAAACTCATGAATTTCAAGGTGATTTATTGTGATAAATTTTCAGACAACAAAGCTGGATCTTTTCAGTGCTCCTCACTCTAGTCGATACTTACTCACTCAATTTCTTTACCACTTTAAACTATATACAGATTCGCGGGGGGCCTTTAGGCCTATCCCAGAAAACTTAGGACACTAGGCAGGGTACACCTTGGGCGGAGTACCAATCCATCACAGTCCACACACACACACACTCACATTACGGAAAAACTGGGAACGCCATTTAGCCTAACCTGCATGTCTTGGGACTGTGGGAGGAAACCGGATGGCATTGGTGGCTCAGTGGTAGGTCTGTCGCCTGCCATGCGGAACGCCTGGGTTTAATTCCCAGCCAGTCCCTAAACGCTTAGCCACTGGATGTATTCCCGGTCCCAAGCCCCAATAAAATGGAAGGTTTGCATCAGGATGGACATCCGGCAGATCAAAAGGTCCACTGTGGCAACCACTTGACGGAAGCAGCCGAAAGACTAACAACAACACAACAGTTAGCCTAACCTGCAGGTCTTTGGACTGTGGGAGGAAACCCAGAGTACCTGGGGGAAACCCACCAAGCACAGGGAGAACATGCACCCTGGAGGTGAATGGTGACAGTGCTAACCACCACGCCACCGTGCTGCCTTTTAGCATAGGAGATGCCTTGCACGTCAATACAAATTTGAACAGTTACATTCTCCAGTGTTACCTTCTCACTATGCACACAAAACCTGCTTGTTATAATGTGAAGTAATGAAACAACTTGCTAATAACAACAATAATAAATAAAAAAGCTGCTTGAATTTGTCACAGCACTGCTTGAATTATGATCCTTTGTTAAAGGATTTATAGACAACTTCCTGTGGCGTGCAAAGGAACACTGGCAGAACAGCAAGCAAGCTCGACTGAGAAGTCGATTGACCTTTCATTCATACTGGGAGGAGAAGCCGGAAAAGCAGAGAGCCTCTTGATAAGTGGAATGCTTTTAAGTCAATATAGAATTTTGTTTCTAAAATACAGATATTCCTTAATGCATATTCTGTAGAGCACTGATACGTAAATTAAAACTCCATTGAAAGGCCTGGCGGTGGTTACAGTGTTCCATTTGCATTTGGTAGAAGCAGTTCATTTGAACTCTCAGAATGGGGTTTAAAGAGGTGTCTATGGCAGGAGACAAAATCAGGAAAAAAAAAAAAAAACAGGAAAAAAAAAAAACCCTATCTGAGACGTAGCAAAAACGTTGGGAATGGCCAATATAACTGTTTTTACTCTCTTCCAAGAAAGGAACCAACTGGCAAGTAAAAACAGCAAAAGGCCTGGTAGACCACGAAATCTGTCCAAGGTGAAGAAAGATTCTTCATCTCGTCAAGCCGAGAACACTCTTGAGGAAGTAGGTATGACATTATCAAAGTCTAAAGTCAAGAGACAGCTTTAGAAGTAAATACAGACATTTCACTACAAGGTGAAAACCACTGGAAACACTCAAGAACAAAAAGGCCAGATTAGACTTGGGTAGGTGTGTGTAGAAAATGGCTGGAATTCCTGAATAGGTAAAGCCTCTTGAATTAAAGCTAGAATTCCTGACTTTGTTTCATTTCAAATTTAATGTGAAGGAGTATAGAGGCTAAATGGCAAAAAACTTCTACACGCATCTTTGTTCCACAATTTATGGACCCAGCTGTATATATATCAGGTACAATGATTAGACAAATGTGAGTGGGTTTCGCTGTGATTGGAGAATTCCTGAAGTTAATGTTCTTGGAGTTAAAGTGGGGATTTCAAGCTCACTATCAACTTTTGATCCTGAATCCACAGTCTAGCCCCTGCGCCCGCTTGTGATTTGCTTTGATTATGTTTAATATTAGGAAAATCTGTATCCACACCTCCTTCAGCGCCTGAGGTTTGGGTGAAAATTGCTTAGCACAAAGCAGCCGAATAAACCACAGAATAGATCACTTGAGTTGCTGTGTGTGGTAACACAATTAGCTGATGCAAAGACAAAAAAAAGGATAACTCTGCAGGAGCACACACACATATGCACACACACTCACTCTACCTTGTAGCTGAGGTACATGAGCAGCATTGCCTCCAGGAAACTGATTGATGCTACTATGACCTACCAAGTACAACAACACAATAAAGGGCAGGAAGATCAAATGTAAGCTTTTAAATTGCATAGTTATTAAAGAGCCGTAGACATTTATAATTTCCATCTTACCTGAATTGCCCACACAGGAGTTTTTCTATCCACCCACAAGATCAGCTCCCTGAGGAAGAATAGAATAAGCACAAACAAATTCAGAAATAGACACACATGCAAGCAGCAAGAAAGAGGGGCCGAGAAAAGAAAGCATATCGTACATTATATATTTTTATCTAATGCTATTTTAAATACAATGAAGCAATGTACCCTCACCAGTTTATCTCATCATTCTGATAAGTGTTGTTGCATTTCATACTGGAGACAAAACAACAGATGGATAAAAAGAAAGACAGATATAAGTAAATAGGTAAACATTTTTATAGGTGGAACCTCGGATTGCGAGTAACGCGGTTTGCTAGTGTTCCGCAAGACGAACAAAGGTTTTTAATAAAATTTGACTTAAAAAATAAACAAGTCTTGGTTCACGAGTACGGAGTATCATGTATCATGCATGCGCGTGTACTGTTTACTATAACACTGTGGTCACATGTGTGCACGTAAAACAAATTTTATTTTGTGTTTGTAAGCGCATGTGTACAGCGCGCGTGTACAGCACGCGTGTACTATTTATTATAACACGTGTGCGCGTGCATGTAAAGCAAAATAAAGTCTCATTAGAGAGGTTAAAGATCCATTTTCTTTCTCTCCTTGGGTCAGCATGCCGTGCTCGTAATTTGACAACGTGCCCCTTCACACACACACACCCCTCCTTTCGCCTTTACAGACCCTTGCGACTTCTCTCACACACACACCCACATACACACTCTCTGCTCTATACAGAAAAATTAATTTCCCGAATTAATTTGTTTTAATTTTACTGTATATTTTCAATTAATTATTTTTATGTATTTATTTTTTGTGCTTTTGAACGAATAATTTGAATTTCCATTATTTCTTAAAGGGAATTTTTTTGATTAACGAGTGGACTTTGATTTACAAGTGTTTTGAAATACAAGCCCGCTTCCGGAACGAATTGTGCTCATAATCCAAGGTTTCACTTTAATTTACTGAACACACACACACACACACACACACACTAACCTTGTGTTGCGAAGATGAGCTGGGTTATCAGTCATCACTCTTATGATGTAAAGCACGCAAGTCAGAACCTTCAGACAGAAGTTAAAGATTCGAATGCGCAGACCTGCATGACCAAACAGGGCAAAATTCTGATGAAACATGAGTCATGATCTAAAAACTAGTAAGAGTTTTGCTAGGAAGGCTTTTCCTATGGAGGCTAATGGATGTCAAACATTTTTTGTAAATACATACAGTCAGGTTTAAAAGGTCATTTCTCTGTCAAAATAACAAGTAGTGTAACGTCTGACCGTCATCAAATGAAATATGTGGAGGCCGAAGGCACACAG